>NC_060263.1:13719926-14009926 GCF_021901455.1 Neodiprion lecontei
AGAGAGAGAGAGAGAGAGAGAGAGAGAGAGAGAGAGAGAGAGAGAGAGAGAGAGAGAGAGAGAGAGAGAGAGACAGAGAGAGAGACGCAATTATGCCCCAGAAAACTTTGGGACAAGAGAAAAACTATAGTGTAGGAAAAGTATTATAAAAGTATATAAGTATAAAAGTAAGAGAGAGAGAGAGAGAGAGAGAGGGGGAGGGGTGTACAAGTCCCCTCAGGCGGCATATGTATAATCAAGAACGAAAACAGAAAAATTAATAAATACGAAAATAAGTAAATTGATTAATTGATACAAAATAAAATAAAAATAAAACACAACAACATTAATAGAAAATAAATAAAATAAATAAATAAATAGATAAATAGGTATGTAAATATATAAAAATAAATAAATAAATAGGTAGAAGTAAGTAAAGATAGAGAAAGAAACAGAATAGGATTAGTTGAGACCGCCAGTACTCGAGCATAACAACTCATGGTGTGAGCCGAAAAATAAAAAATAGAAATAAAAATAAATAAAATATATTCATATATAATAGGATTATAGATAAAGACATAGCCGGGGCGAAAATTATCTCATGACAGTAAGAAACAGAAACAGAAGGCTAGCAGGGCAGAGAACAATAAATACAATAAACATAAAAATAGAATCACTAAAATAAAATAATAAAACAAAATAAAATAAAATAGCCTCATATTTAAGACGGGGAAAATAACTACTGCAAAGAATCAAATCTTTGTTGCTCGAGATTTAAGTAATAACCATAAAGTTTGACCTTGAATGTAGCTAGCTTGTCACTGTCAACAATGTTCTGTGTGAGTGAATTCCACAAATAGCAGGCACTGACTATAAATGATTTTTGGTAACAGACAGTGCGGCAGTGCGGAATGCAAAGCCTGGCAGTAGCTCCCGTATTGACAGCAATACGTTGCGACCGCACCTCCGCTGGTTGCAACGTCTGAGCCAAATAAGTTGGTCTACCTGAGCGTAAAATAGTAAAAGGATAAGAACCGATTAAGTATAGCCTCCTATTTCGCTGAGTTAGCGAGCCCAACTCAAGTCGGTGTCTCGTAATATGCTCATCCCTCGCTACGCCTGTAATAAATCTAACAGAGGCGTTGTCGCTGGAGCTTAATATCAAGTACACCAGGTAGATTATTATAAGACTGCTGGACAATAATCGAGGTGAGGAAATATAAGAGCCGTAACTAACCATTTACGAAGAGAACCAGAAAACACTTCCTTGTTGATTTTCAAATGGTATAAGACCCTGTTGACCTTGTTGCAAATTACATCAACATGGTCATTCCATGTTAGAGTCGAATTCATAATTATTCCGAGGTTACGGACCCTGTTGACATACTCGATTGTATGATTCCCAACCTTAATTAGTGGTAGATGAGAGGCATCTAGCCTTTTAATAAATTTGGAACTACCACAAAACATTCCCTTTGTCTTTTCAAAATTGATTTTCAAGCAATTTTCACCGGCCCAATCATGAATTGCTTGTACATTACACAAGACTTTACTTACGCCCTCGGCAATATTTGATAGTAGGAATGAAAGGTGAATTTGTAGATCATCAGCGTACAAGAAATGCTTACAGTAACGTATCGATGCGGGTAAGTTGTTGAGAAAAATGGAAAAAAGTAACGGACCCAGCACCGAGCCCTGCGGGCCCCCCAAGTGAATATCAACCCAGGAGCATAAATGCCCATATGACCCCTTGACCGCTTGACGTCGATCACTCAAATACGACCTAAACCATTCAACCGCCGAAGCTGAGCAGTTAAGAGCTTTTAATTTATCTAACAGCTTCGCATGACAGACAGTGTCGAAAGCTTTTCGGAAATCGAATAGCACAATAAGAGTGATCATCCGGTTATCAATAGCTTTTTTAACGTCATCCGTTAGTTTAATTAAGGCAGACTGAGTGCTGTACCCGTGACGAAAACCCGACTGATGGGGATCCAACAAGCACTTTGACTCCAAATAAGCAGTTAACTCGATGTAAACAATCCTTTCAATACCCTTGGAGAGAGCACAAAGAATAGATATAGGACGGAAGTCGTCAAGCGAGGTTGGATTTTTTATCTTATTGATAGGCTGAATTAACGCTCTCTTCCACTCAAGGGGGAAGACAGAATAAGTCAGCGAGTAATGATAAATTTCGAGCACAAAAAGGAGCAATGATTGCATAACCAGACGTAAGTAGCTTGCCGGAATCCCATCACAACCACAGGCTTCAGTTTTCGAGGAGAGTAAACATTCTGCGAGATAAGAAGGAGTGATGTGTTCAAAGTAAAAGCGCTCAGAGTCGAAAACGGACTCGGGATCGAGTATGATTGGACTGACCGTGCAACGGCAGGCAAAATTGGCAATCCTAGCAAAATGACTATTAAGTTGAGAAGTCGTGAAGTCAGCATGGACTATACCTTGACGCTGCTTGCAGAGGCCAACATGCCTGAATTCTCGCCATAAAGACTTAGGAGTAGTAAAGGCGGAAAACAGATCTTCATAATAGCCCGATTTAGCTTTACGAATTTCCAACTGAACTCGATTCCGAGCAGCCTCGAACTCGCCATAGAGAGTCACAGAACCAGATTGTTTGAATGCCCTAAAACACACGTTCCGTTCTTTGATACGGTCACGGATAACTTGAGACAACCACGGAGCTGGTTGACGCTTAGGACGACAAGTTTTAGAGGGGGCATGGGTGTCCAGAGTAATAAGCACATGCTCATTAAACAAAGCTACTTTATCATCAATATTCACAAACCTATCGAAAATAGGAGACCAGTCAAGACCAAGGAGGTCACAATTGAACGACCGCTGGTCAATATTTTTGATATCTCGGTACCTGATTGATCTAGTGGCCAACTTAGGCACCCTAAGCGAGTATTTAATATAAATAAGCTCATGGCCTGAAACAAAAGAGGTACCAGATTGCCCATTAACTAAAACCTTAGCGATATCGTCAACAATATAAAGGTCTAACCAGGTATGTGAGTACGCAGTATGATGAGTCGCCCGATACGGGACAACATGAAGGCCATTACAATAAAAAATACCTAAGAGTTGACGGGAGTCAAACGAGTCAGAGTTAAGGTTGGCGTTAAAATCTCCCACAATAATGAGATTCTTATACGATTGCGCAAGTTGCATAAAAGCATCCTCAGACTCTGATAAAAAACCAATTTTCGGAAGTCGATAGACGACCGCGAACAGAAGTTTAGAGGCGTTCGGTACGATAATCTCCATAATCAGATACTCAGGCTTGTGACAATAGACATTAGGCGAGGATGAGATTAACCGCGCATTTAAACTTTTGTGGACATATACTGCAACCCCACCTCCGCCCTTGCCTAATCTGTCATTCCGAAAAAGGATGTAATCTTGAATCCCAATAAGTTCATCGGGAATAAGATCATGAAGGAACGATTCAGAGACTGCTATGGCATGGTAGAAATTGTCTGAAAAGTGACTGAGAAATTCATCGAAATGCGGAACAAGCGATTGCACATTCGCATCACAGATCGTCAAACAGTCCGAGTCTCGAAGATGTGCGTTGGGTCGAGCAGCTAGGGTAGCAGGTGACGTCGACGTCGATGTCCGTTGCACACGTCCCAGAGACGCAGAGGGTTGAGCAGTAGGCAGGTCAGCAGGAGTGCGTATGCGTAATGGTACCTCTCCGGTGGTCTTCTTAATATATATTGTACCCCTCCTGGCTGAAACATATTTGAATCCGTGTTGACGGGTATAGTTATGTGCGGAGTTCAGGAGCAGTTGCTCTGAGGATGTCAGGGATTCGTTAACAAAGACACGAGCCGCAGGAAGAGAGTCAACGACATCCTTGGCTAGTAGCCCACTTTTAGCTCGCCAATTATCCAGCCACATATCCCTCATCACACAGGAAGTGAAACGAATTATGAGTGGACGCGGTTTGTCGCCCTTAGAAGGAATTAGATAGGCGCGAGCTATATCCCCAGCTGAACAGGAAACACCCAGGGCACCAGCAAGACGTGAGACCATTCCTAGCACAGTAGTGCCAGAAATCTCCGGAAGACCCGTCACAAAGACCTCGAAGTCTTTACTTTGCTTCTCTAGTTGGTCCAGCCTTAAAGAGGTGAGCGGACAAGACCTTCTCAGTGCATTGGTAGAGGAGCCTGACTCTTGAATCGATCCTACCGATGCAGCCAGTTCTGACAGCCTGTTCTCAACCACATCAGAGCGATTTTCGAGGGTTCGTCAGCGGACAGCTAGAGCGGCATTAGACCGCGTCAGCTAGTCAACCTTAGACACCAGCTGCTGCGTTACTGATGCAACACTGTCGAGCTTTTGCGCACAGCAGTCCAGCCTCTTTTTGATGTCCTCGAAATTATCTAGTTTTTTGAGGACAGTTTCCATCGCCCCTGAAATAGTACGGAGTTCACTGGCCAGTGAGGTGATTGAGACAGGCCGACCCCCAAAAACACGACCTTCACCCAGTTCTTTACGCACCCCGGAAGTACCGGCGATAGCTGCGGTACCCGAATCTCGCATAGCCTGACCTGGAGAAGAAGGACTGCAAGCAGTACACATGTACTGAAATGCTCCAGGTACGGGTTTAGAAGACAGTTCCAAATGTTTTTTCACACAACTTGCGCGAAATGACCTCGCACAGATACCCTGACAGCCAATGTCTGATTCCGACACAAAGCCGCTGCAGAAACACAACGTTGCGTCATAGTAAGGCGACAGTAAATAGATGTTTAGGCAATCTGGAGATTATCAGAGCAGCTGAGGTAAAAACAATGTAAACACTATCACCAACAGTATTAGGATTGACCTGTGTGTGCTTGTACGTAATATGCCAATAAACACACATAAAACCAGCTCACGCAATACACGCTCTAGCGGCTAACAGCTGAATTAAGTCACTCAAAGTGGCACTTAAAAATTTTCACTTCAAACGATTAAATAAAACACTGAAAGCACAGTTACAGGGAATAGATTACTGTCAGAACAGCGAGAGGTACACCGAAACTCAGGGGATACCACTACACAAAATAAAACCGAACCTAAAAGTCCGACAAAATATAGGAAAATCCTGCACCTGAGGTAAGCACAACCACTCAAGTTGACAGCTGAGAGAGAGAGAGAGAATCTCTGGACAATGGACGATCTCTGTCATATGCTGAATGATCTGATTTTAGGTTTTTCATTTTAAGGTTCTTGATTTTTTGGTCACAATTAATACATTTTTTGTCCCAGCTTTACATTCTTTCGTTGCATGTCGTTCTGCGCAATCTGCGCACGTTTCTTGTATTTTACAATCGTTAGCGAGAGAGATTGATTGATTGATTGATTGATTGATGTTTATTAGCTTCAGTAGCTACATTGTAAGTAACAACTCTGAAGTATAACTTAAAGTTCTCAATCTATACAGTTTTGTTACACTACTATTTATTTACTACTATCCCGGCTCTCTCTCACTACTTTTCATATAAGGCACGAATGCTTTCCTAAACCTTCACAGTGTTCGATCTGACTTTATTTCAGCTGGGAGGTTATTGTATCTTCTCAGCACAACGTATAGCAACATTTCTTGTCCCTCTTTTGTCTTACATCTACTCATAAGTAACTACACCTTCGTCTTGTTTCCATTCCTCCCTCAATTCCAACTAACTCCATTTCATTTTTCAAATAATTGGGACACTCTCCAATAACCATTTTCTGTATCAGAATACAAACATTATATGGAAATCTCTGTTTGATTGACATGAACTCGCGAAATTCAACCAGATGGATAGGCAGCGATCGGGCATTAAGACAGCAAACATTGACGAGTTCCGGGGGGATCAGTGAACGCAAAGGTCTGGCAGAAGTCGCAGGCGGGAGTCATTACAAATCGGGTGAATGCCGACTAGTTAGAAAATGGCAGCAAGCGCAACGGTTCGATCCCCAGTCCAGGTCGAACAAATAGCGCAGCATCAGCTATCCACGCAGACCTCGGGCTCAGCGACGGATACTTCATTAATATTTAACACCAATTTCAGTGTAGTTGCACGGGATGCCTTTTGTTGACGTAAGCCTTTCGGTCCGAGAGGGTGGCATCGATATCTGCTGCTCGGAGTTGAGGGTTGAGCTTGTTTGGTGCAATTACGCGATTACACCAAACAGGAGACTCAAAGACTAACAATAGAGGGCGTGCAGCGAAGGTAGAAGGAGAGCCAGGAGCAGTTGCATCCGATCGAAAGGTTGAAGTACCACAGACACTCTGAACTTTACTGCGACCTATTATTTTAAAACGGATCACGGCATCAGACGGCAGCTGTTTGGGATGATGTACACGGGATTTTTAATAGAAAATTAAGAGATTTTATTCTCTTTACATCCGCCTTCTCGCCATCTTGCTTTTACACTAATTTTCCTCCCAAGAGGCGCTTAACTCGCAGACATTCCAGCCCCCTTGAAAGGCTCTCTTTCAACGATAATAAACAGGAATAAATAAACAAAACGAATGATATAACCCATGTGAACTATAAGTATCACAGAATCAACAATGAAAAAAAAAATAAAACAAAATAATAAACGTGACATTCACAAGTTAAATGTCGGAATACAAATAAAGAATGTTTAAGTGTAAATAAAGGATCTTGAAATTTCGATTAATCGCTGTCGATTGGTAACGGACAGATTTTCTTGACCGCCCGCTTGAAGGTTCCCGTCGCAGTCTTCACTGCTACCGCCCTGACAACACCGTCAGTGCCCGGATGGATCTCCACGACTTGTCCAAGTTTCCACTGAAGTGGTGGAGCGTTGTTCTTTTTTAGAAGCACGAGAGCTCCGATAACGATACTTTCGGTTTTTGTCCATCACTCGCATCGTCTCTGCAGTTGCTGCAAATACTCCTCATGCCAACGCTTCCAAAAGTGTTGGCGAACCTTTTGAAGGAGTTGCCATCGCGACAGTCTGTTATCGGATGTTTCAAGATAGTTATGTTCTGCAGGCAATATGAGTGTGTCCCCAATAAGGAAATGGGCAGGGGTCAAGGCAGTTAAATCATTGGGATCACTGGATAGTGGAGTCAACGGTCGGGAATTAAGGATCGATTCGATTTCGACCAAAAGAGTGTGATATTCTTCGAATGGTGAGACTAAGCCTTTGGTAACTGTATTGAGCTGTCGTTTTGTAGCTTTGACAGCCGCCTCCCACAGTCCGCCGAAATCCGGTGCCCGTGGTGGGATAAAATTCCAGATAATTTTTTGTTGTGAGAGATGCTTCGATATCGTGTTTTCTTCTTTTTCGAGAAACTCGAAAACTTCTTTTAATTTTCGGGCTGCGCCAACAAAATTGGTACCGTTGTCGGATATAATTTGTGAGCAAACGCCTTGTCTAGCGATAAATCGCCGTAGTGCTGCCAAGAACGATTCTGATTAACTCCGTAACAAGCTCCAGATAAATTTCCTTTGTGGTGAAGCAGGTGAATACAGTAAATACAGCAATCCACGCTTTTCATGTGTGAACTGGACCGCGTCGACCACTTTCACGTACTTGCAAAGGGCCTGCGTAATCTACCCCAGTAGTAGTAAATGGTCTCAAAGGTCCACGAACACGCTCGCTCGGTAGATCGCCCATCATGACTTCTGGAGTTTTCGGTTTATTTCGGAAGCATGGCAGGCAACCGTTCGTAACCTTACGTGCCTCTCTTCTGCCACTCAGTGACCAATATTTTGATCGTATGGAACACAGTAAGTTTTCTGGACCGCAGTGATGCAGCCGGATATGCAGCTCTTACTTGAGAATCATCTTTGTGATGAGGTGTCGAGATGGTAATATTATTGGATGCTTCTGAGTTTCCGGAATATCAGCCTTCGACAATCTTCCGCCAACCGGAAGAAGATTTTCACTATCGATGTATGGATTGAGAGAAGCGATTTTGTTTATCTTGATGACTTGTGCTCCTTGTTCGATGGACTGAAGCTCTGTTGCGAATGCTTCTTGCTGAGTCAGTCTTATAATTGCTTTTTCTGCTCTTTCAAGCTCTTCAACTGAAAATGGACCATTTTCTTTTCCACTTAACGCATTGGGTTTGAATCTGAGAACAGAAGCTATCACTCGCTGTAATTTACCGAACGAGGAGAACTTCCGCAGCACTTCGAACGTCTCAGTCTTTGTGCTTCTGAGAATGGCTGATGATTTCATTTCCGTCTTATCTATTTCAATTTCTACTTTTTTAGGCCATTTTTCAGACCGAAGCCACTCGAGGCCATGCCACCAGAGGTCATTTCGTTTCCATGGATCAACTGTGATTCCTCTTGACAATAAATCCGCGGGCTTTTCTTTGGAAGACACGTGTAGCCAAGTCGCGTCTTGAGACAATTCTTGAATTTTCGTGACTCTATTAGCCACGTACGTTTTTCTCATGTTCGGCGATATCGGAATCCAGCTGAGAACGATTGTTGAGTCACTCCAAAAGAAAACTTTACGAATTTTGTCGCCGTATGCTTGTCGTGCCGTGTTACATAGTTTTACGAGTAACAACATGGCATTTAACTCCAATCTTGGTAGTGAAATAGTTTTGAGCGGTGCGACTCTGTCTTTTGATCTAATGAGATGTGATTGTTCATTTCCCTTTAAATCTTTTGAAACTGCATAGAGGCAGGCTCCGAATGCTATTTCAGAAGCACCGCCGAAGCTTACAAGATCGAAGGTCTCCTGTGCACTTTGCAGATTAACATTCCTTCCGATTCGAACGTCGTTGATACTTGGCAAAAAGCTGTAGAACTCCATCCATTTATTTTGAATCTCTAGAGGCAGGAGCTCGTCCCACCCCGTCTTCGACTGTCACATTTTCTGCATTATGCATTTTACATTAATTATTACAGGACCTAATAGACCCAACGGGGTCGAATATCTGTGCTATTTTCGAAAGTACGACTCGTTTGGTGATCTTCGAAGTCTCTTCGATTTTCATGCTGTATTGCATTGTATCGGAGTTAGAATCCCAAAGAAGCCCAAGGATTTTCATTGGACCCTCTTTGTCGATTGTTAGCAAACTATCTGCTTCGCGTTGTTTCGATATGTTTGCGAGGGTTTGTCGATCGCTCGTACGCCATCTTCTTAGTTGAAACTGAACTTTTTGTAGAAGTTCATCCAATTCTCGTTGCAAAGCTATCGTTTTTTCTATTATTTTCTCACCAGTTCTAACCTCGTCCATGTAGAAATCTTCTCTGAGGGCTCTAGCTGCCCGTGGGAACTTGTTGGTTTTTTCTGTTGCCAATTGTCGCAAACATCTGATAGCAAGGTACGGTGCGGGAGCTGTCCCGTAAGTCACTGTGTTGAGATGATACTTCCGAATTGGTTGAGTTTCGTCTGTTCTCCATAGGATTCATTGAAAATCTCTATCTTCCTCTCTGACGATGGTTTGACGAAACATTGCAGCTATATCTGCTGTAATAACAAACTCGTGTGATCGGAACCCCAGAATTATGTTGAACAAATCATTCTGCAAGTTCGGTCCGACCATGAACTTGTCGTTCAATGCTGTGCCAAGAGAAGTTTTTGCTGAAGCATCGAAAACGACCCTCAGTTTTGTCGTGATGCTATCTGCCTTTATGACTGGCTGATGCGGTAAAACGAATGAATCGTTTTGTTTCAAATTTGTGCCGTCTGGAACGAGCGACATATGCTTTTGATTTTGGTAATCCTCCATGAATTTAACGTACTCCGTTTTGATTTGAGGATTGGCCCTGAAACGTCTCTTGAGCGAAAACACACGTCAAACCGCCTGCTTTTTGACTCACCCAAGACAGCTTCTTGCTTTCTGGGTTAGGCTACTATAAACCTTCCGGTCTTGTCTCTTTGCACAGTCTGCGAGACTTGTTCCTCACATTCTTTTTCTTCTTTTGGCATTCGTCTTGTCTCGGGAGGTTCCTCTTGCTTCCAGAAACGCTCCAATTGCTCCTGTAACGCTGCGTTTGTTACAAGTCCACAGAAGCGCTGGTTTTCCGAACTTGCATCGATGAGCTCGACATTGACGATCCACCCCAGCAAAGTGTTGTGCAATCTTAAAATTCCCTTTGGTTGTCGAATTGAATCTGAACACATTAATCTCCAAAAAAGCCCAGCACCGACGAATAGATCAATCACGCCTGGCTCATGGAAGTTCGGATCGGCCAATTTTAATCCATCCGGCAAACATATTAGTTTTGCACCGATTTTCACCTGTGGCAAACGTTCTGTGATGCTCGGTAGCACCAAACAATCGATGAGCGTTTTGAAGTCTGCGTGCATCGACCTTATCTTGACTGTGGTTGTGCGTGCAATGTTTGTCTGAGTTTTGTTAATACCGGTGATTAACTCGTTCTGTTTTTCGCACTGGATCTTGAGTTTACGCACCATTTCTTCTGGTATAATATTCGACCGTGAACCCGGATTTGAGAGCACTCGACAACTGTGCTTATTTCCATTAGCATCTTCGATCTCAACACGAGCAGTCGATAGTACTACATGAGATGTTGGCTTTTTTACGAAGCTTGCATTTAAAATAACAATACCTTCGGTCTGTTCACTGTTATCTCTTGCGCAATGTGTCACAACGGATTTCTTTGATGGCTCGCCGTTCGATTTTTCCTCCGTTGTAGGCTTGTTTTCTAAATCCAAATGTAACAATGTCTTGTGTTTTTTGTCACACTGTTTGCAGTTTGACGATTTATAGGCTGTGCTGAAATGTCCTTTTTCCAAGCAGTTCATGCATAACCTTTTCGATTTTGCTTCTTTTATTCTGTCCGATGCTGACAGTTGCAGAAATTGTGGATATCTGAATATCAAATGAGATTCATTGCAGATTGTGCAAGAGGATTGCGAAACGGAAGCTGAAGATACCTTTTTTTCTTTTTTTTTCCCACAGGAGGCTTCGTGGTTTCTTTTTTGTTTTTTCTTTTATCTATCATTTCGAGCGTACGACCTTTCTCATCTTGAAATGTCAGGTATTCTTCCAGCGTTGGTCGTCTGTTTATATCAGGAGATATTCTTTCTTCCCAATATTTTTGTGTCTTAAAATCCATTTTATTTTTCAATAAGTGAATGAGAAGCTCGTCCCATTTGTCAACTGGAAGCTCCAAAGTTTTGAAAGCTTTCAAGTGTGATCGTACGTGGACGATCAGCTGCCTAATCGACGATGCTTTATCTTTTGTTATTGCTGGAAAGTCAAGCAGTTGATTTAAGTGTGTGTTGATTAAAGACTTCATGTTTTCGTAATTTTTCTGTAGTAATTCCTATGCGTTTTCGTAGTTGGCTGCAGTCGTTGACAGTCCTCCGATGACCTGCAATGCCTCGCCACTCAACGAGCTACGCAAGTATTGGAATTTCTGAATTGGCGTAATTCCTGTACTTTGATGTTTCTTGGATTTGAAAGCATCTTTCAATAGAAGCCACTGTTGATAATCGCCGCTGTATTGTGGCAATTGTAATACGGGAAGCTTGACGCCTATTCGTCGATCCGCGTTTTCATGATCATTATTACCATTATTATGATTTCGATTGTCTTGTACCTCCGCTACAGCTTGAGCCTGCGCTTGAGCCATAGCTACGTCGATTGTTGTTTGAACTTTTATCGCTGCTGCGTAATAAATATCTTCGAAAACTGTGTGTTGCGCGTCTGAATCGTCTTTTACCTTCGTTTCCGCCTTTTTGTCTTTCGCGGTACATATTTTAAGCGCGTCAATTGCGTCCTGAACTTCTCCGAACGATTTGAAAAATTCATCAAACTTTGCTAGTTTGACTTTAGCCTCAGATAATTCAATATCATCCGACAGTGCGTTCTTCATACGCGTGAGCTGACCTTTGATAGTCGCTCGCTTTTGTTGCAATTGCTTTAACTCTGCCATTGTTACTCTTTTATCGAATCGGGAATGGGAAAGGAAGTGAAGAGAACACTCACCTGCGTTTGCTGCGACTGATGTTGCTTCTAACGACGAGCATCTGTCTGATGACCTTGAAATGATCTCTGTCTTTTGTCCAATGCGATGATGTCTGCTGTGACGACTGCTTCCAATGAGCCGGTGCTCCAATAAAAGCCCCACGTTGGGCGACAAATTTATGTTTGGGATGATGTACACGGGATTTTTAATAGAAAATTAAGAGACTTTATTCTCGTTACATCCTCCTTTTCACCATCTTGCTTCAACACTAATTTTCCTCACGAGAGGCGCTTGACTCGCAGACAGCAGCTGAATATTGAGAGCCGCTAACAGTTTAGACTGTAATACATCTTGACGCTGGCGATCACGACGACCTAGAATCCCCATAATAATGACGTAGTTTACAACCTCATTGCAATGTACCAGCAATGACCTCATCAGCAGGCGCCAGCACGCCAGTCTGCCTGATGGCAAGCTTGTCACTTATTTCGCTAATCTTCGCCGTATAGCGTGACGTGACCTCTGCCATCGGATCAACATCGTTCTTTACTTCCGTTACGGTAGCATTTACAGCTTTCATACCTGATCTGAGAGTTACGTTATCAGCTAGTGTACTGTCAAATTTTTCGTGAAGTTCCTCAACAATCGTTACAAGCGTGTTGACCTTAGCAACTGTGGCTTCAAACGCACCGAAGCGAGAGTTCATAGACACCAGCAAAGATGATTTTTTTTATATTTCAGCTCCAATAGCGGTTGTCTCATCTTTCTTACAAATAGGGCAGCAACTAGGAACACGATTTGTCGCAGCCCTGCTAGTTTCAACCTGGAACCGTATCTTGAAAGAGATAGCGTGAAACAAATGTTAACATTTGTCGCCAGTGGTAATGGCATCACTGGAGACATCTATAGCAGCGTAACACAAAGCACAGTTTGGTGGAGCCATACTACCAGCATGTTGTTATCGCAGATTGATATCAATAGGAGTTTATAGATGCCGTGAGGTAATCCAAAACAGTTAACAAAAGCTGAGTTCAAACTCACTGGTCTGACATTGACATTGACAGCTCCAGAAAATCAACAAAGTCAAATCGTCCGAGAAAACACAGTGGTTCAGAGCGCAATAAAAGACTCAATTATTTGATAGCCGCACAAAAAGGCGCTAGAGAGACCGGCACAGTGCGAACCGAGCGATACTAAACAGACCGAACTCGAAAAAGAAGGACTCAGAAAACGTCAGAAAATTTGACGAGAAATAACAGGCACATGTTATTTACCAAGCACCAAGCAAGAGAGAAAGAGACAGAAAGTATATTTATTTGATCCTGGAGTGTAAGTCCCCGAGGACCAGAGGCATGAATTAAAAAAAACCAATGATAACCAAAGACTAATTGATTACGATAATAATTGAGAAAAAAACAAATGCTGAAACAAAATAAAAAAAGCAAAAAAGGAAACAGAAGCTAAATCAGATTATCAAAAAACAAAAAAAGTAAATAATAGCTTAATCTAAATAACAAAGCAACCGAAGAATTAACAGGAACAATATCATACCAACCAAAATTAGAGATAGCAATTATATAATAATAATTACAAGCTCTACAGATACTCAAGCACAAAAAGGCTGCAAATTATCATGTATTCATTCAAGCGCCATACCCATGCCTTGCACAATATTACAAGTCATCAAATTATCAAATTATCGTACCATACATCCAGTTCACCAGGTTCGCTTCACACTCCTCCGCCGCCATCAAATATTTATAGCGGCGCGATCGCAAAACAGGTAGAGTAAGTGCTATCGTGATTTCGGGCAGTAGCAAATTCCTGAAATGCAAACCAATAAAACGAAAATATTGCTGATACGTGATGGTGCGAGCAGATGGAACCTGAAACGTATACGTATGAGTTTGATCGCACCGTGACACAAGTTTCACCCGGAACCGCAGTTAGCTACGAAAAAACTATGGCTCTCTAAGGTATATTGCCTTGTAAAAAATAAATCCAACCAGAAGCAACCGATGATTATATGGCTGCAGCTATGCTCGCATCACGTGGAAGACACAATAAGCAGCGCACACAGTTATTGAGTGCTACCTGGACTGAACGCTCTAATTCTGTTGAAAAATTCGTAAACACTGGAGTGCAGTAGTCAAGATGTGGAAACAGCAAGGCCACGATCAGCCAACGTTTTAGTGCTACGCTCGATAAATTCATTCATTAGGATTCTATACAGAACCGCTGTTACCTTTTTTTCTCACGAGTACAACTTGTTACGACGACGACAAAATCTAAGAGATGTAGACGTCTTGTCTTTTCTGATATGAACTGCCGCATCCTGGATCCAAACAGCGTTGGATTCAAGGGTCGGGAAACGCTCAAGTATATCGCAACACAACTGGTATAAGTTTGCAGAGTAACGGCAGTTTGCGTAAATTTTGGCATCCGGATACCAATCCGCAATCTGTCTACCTCTCAGGTTCGGTTTCAGCTTCTTAGCAGCAATAAGCTCATCACATCTAGCCTTCGAAAATAATTCTAGCACAATAGCACAAGCACAAGATCTGCCACTAGCTGCAATTGGGGTCCGTTTCTTTCCTATTTTATTTTTTTCCATGGGCTCAATTGTTATTATGTCGGCTAGTGGCAGGGTCATGTTCAGCACACGTCCCGATCGCATCGTAAATTTCTTCAGGTTCTCTTCAGTATCATCAGGGCACTCAGGTAGTCCGATAATCACAAATAGCGCAACCATATCGCGGCAAGCTAGGTGAAGAAGAGTGGTCTGGTCAGCCACAAACAAACCACTCGTAGAGGTCGAACCACTAGCCAGCTGATCTTCAACTGGCTCCAAGCGAGTCATAGCCGATGCGCTCTATCCAACTACCTTATCCAATTCCACTATGACTCTTACCACAGACTCTCGAACTTCTGCAAGCCCCGCTATATACGCAACACTATCAGCAATGAGTTTATCGACTTTCTCATTGAGCGACTTAAGATCAGTTACAAGCGTGTCTACCTTTTTTGAGCTTCCCTCAATACCAACTAGCCTTGCCTCAATTGATCTTAGGATCTCTAATAAATCAGAAACTGGCTAACACACTGGACAGACTTCACGCACGGCATTATTAGCGCCTCTTTTTCGCTCAAGATTAAGACAAGTTTGCATACACTGAACGTGATAGTCGTATTAAATGGAGCTCGAGTTGTAACACCGTCCGTAACCTTCTCTACTGCTGCGAAGCAAATCCTACAAAGTGGCTTAGACATGGTTGATCGGGGATAGGTAATCATAGTATACACGCAATGCCAACAACTATTCCTACGTGAGCAGTTCAAGAGGTGCGTCCGTCCGCATTTGACAGCGGTATATACAGGTTTATAGTTTCGAAATAGATACTAGCACAGCGTGCTAGTGCACTGCACTGTCACCACAATTGTGATGCGGGGGACCGATATATAATGTCAATCAAATGTCAACGCCAGCACCTGTCCCCAAAAATCATCAAGGCCAATATAACCGACTATAGAGGCCACATTTTCACCTAATAATAAATTATTGAATCATTCAAAGTCGTGCACACGTTTCAAAATAAAGATTATACCACACTGTACTACATCAACACGCCCATGCAATCAGTTTCTGCGATTATTTCAAAAAACAGTTTAGGTCACGTAATATATCAACACCAGAGCCACGAGAGAGTGAGAGTGAGAGTGAGAGAGAGAGAGAGAACGAGGGGAAGGAAAAGGGAGAGAGAGAGACGCGACTTCTCACTCTAATCAGTGACTTTGCAGGGGAGACTAGACTTATACAAGTCTACTTCTCCGTAGCCTCATTGCTTTTGCCACCTGCTGGCTACTTCCCACTCCTTCGATTGTATAACAAAAAGGGCTAACTTCAAGACTATCACTGTCTTTCGGTTTGGACTTCAGCGGCCCCGTAACACTACGCAGACTATCTCCATAAATCTATGACTACTTTAAAGTGTTCCGCTCTCTATGGGCAGTAGATGATATTGTCTTTTCCTCAGCTTTCCAACCAAGACTATTCTCGCATTTCATCGAGATATGGCCTCAACCGTGCCGATGGCCTGAATATGTTCATCCTCTCATTACCAGGACGTGTTTTCACATATTACGGCGAAGAAATTGCGTTACTCGACAACAATGAAATAACGTATGCAGAAACCATTGATTCTTTGGCTTGTGCTGCTGGAGAGGACAGCTACACAACTGTCACAAGAGATCCGTATAGAACACCCATGCAGTGGGACACCACGTCGAATGCAGGCTTCACCGAAAGCTCGAGTGCTTATCTTCCTGTGCACACAAGCTACTTGACCAGAAATGTAGAATCACAAATAGCTAGTACAATAAGCAACATTCAGACTTACAAAGCAGTTGCAGCATTAAGATCAAATCCCACATTCATTTATGGAAGTTGTGAGATTCAAACTTTGAACAATGACAAAGTTCTTATTCTGCGAAGGTATGTCCTAATCAACTTCTATATTTGTTGACTTATTTTTTATTTAGTGATAGTGGTAATGTTGCTGCACTGGAAACTATTCATGTTCTAGATCACTGGACGATAACCCAACGTACATCGTGGTAATCAATCTTGCCTTATCGAAACAGACCATCAATGTGACCGAAATATTCTCAGATGTGTCAACCAATCTCACAATTGCTGTTCGTTCTGCCAATGCTGTTTTTTCTGAGTACGTCTGTGTGATGTTATAGGAAAATCTCTAGACGAAAACAAATCTAAAATCTTCTAATTCTTTAAACGTTGAATTTTCTTAAAAAATCGTCGTAAGTATCGTAAGACACCTTAAGATTTATCTTTATTATTTCTGTAACAGCACTACAGTTACGAGTGATGGATTCATATTGACAGCTAACGCTGCGGTTATTCTAACAGACGGTGTTGACGATGGTGAGTCTTCTTCCAGCGAGGGCTTAGCTGCATCTGTAAAGAATATCGTGCTATTTTGCGCATTTGCTATTCTTAGTTTTAAAGATTGGATGCTTCTTCTCCAGTAACTAATCCGAATTCTCTATGGGTAGGACACACGTGCTTGTTTTTGCAGTAGAATTGTCAGACAGTAGTGAGTAGAACACTGTGCCTTGAATTTGAAAGAAAGATGTATTTCGAATTATGTAAGTACGCTACTGGTATAAAGTAAATTATCCCTACAGAGAGCTGGCGGAAATGACGGATTCTGAGAGAAAACCAGAGTTCTTTGACACTACGAAATGAATTTTCAACCCTACCCATGACATTTATGCCTTTTTCAGCTAAGCTCCGGCAAAGATATGATACTGGGCGATTAAATGTCTTTGACTGAAATGCATACAGAACATTTTTCACTTTGATCATTGAATTGAATATTGAACTTGGTGATATGTAGTGAACATCATTTTGCGTCTGTATATGTGTTAAGATCTTTGATAGAAATACTTGCATTTGCATGGTAGATAAGGAAAACTGCAGAAAAACTTGCCCGGGAGTATTTAAACTTAGTACCTTAACTTGCCGATTTGGCGCCTGAACAACGTACCTTGGCTGCCAATTGTTGAGAGATATCGCTGAGGTCTTTCTTGACACGCTGCGGGCTTAACCCCAAGTCCACCCGTTTTACAGTTTCTCATAGTAGCGCGACGGCACCACCAGCAGAGCATAATGTTATCCACGTGCACAGTTATCTTACATTGTTCCATGTAAGAAAATTTTACACAACCAACCATTATTGTAGCTTAGATTAAAAATTGTTTTTTATGGTTTTGAAAATTCATACGCATAGTTCCATACTGGAACATTACGTTGATGCGCGACATAAGGATTCCTAATTATAGGCAATCCAGAATACACATACACTCTGAGCAGATCTCCAAGTTTCACGTGTTTACATTGATGCCGGTATACATGTAGAGCTATAAACATACGGAGATAGACTGTGCGGCTGTGTGCCAAGCTGAAGCTGTAATTGAAAAGAGAGAGTAGTAGCTAGAGTCGAAGCTCTTACTCTAATCGGTGACTTGCCGGGGGAAACACATGTCCCTATACAAGTATATCTCCCCGCTTACCTTATTGGTTTCCTCGCGTGGCGGTTGCTCACTACGCTTTCCAATTATGGCTTCAGCTTGGCCTACAAACCGCACAATCTATCTCAATAAGTCTATGGCTAGCGCGCGACTGACGTCACCCTGGCAAAATTTGGAGTTGCTCAAAGTGAGTTCTCAAGGCGCGCATTCACGTCATGTCCCGGTATGTATTACTTGCGCTTGTGCGAATGTGGTCCACACTTTTCTTAATGTAATAGGCAATATTAAACTGTTATATATAGGACATTACACGAGGTCTTGGTCAAGGTCGAATGATGGTGTTAGAAATTTACGACAGATATTCACAAGCAAGTACTGGTCGCAAAATACAGACCCAATTTTATTCTCCTTCTCACTACCCGTATGTGAGATATACTTTAATAGGCAGTATTCAAATGCCCAATTTCTTGGAATCTGTAAAAAATCTGAAAAATTCGGACGGGAGTAAGTGAGGCACGGTAAAATAATTGAATAGTCACACGGTTATAAATGCTATCACTTCAATCGTCGGGTATCGGGTAAATGAGGAGGTAAATGAGACCAAGAGATATGTAGCGATGCGGTGGTGTAATCTGGGAAACCGGTCTCGTTTGACTACTACCTCGAAATACCGCTTTCACCACCGCTCTGCTAGAGGAAGCACTTATCATTGATTTCCAAAGCTCGTTTCTATCCGTTAAATCAAAACAAATGATCGAATATTGAAGAAATTCAAATATAACGATGCTCTGCAGTCGTATTACGCACGAGGTGAACGGATGCTCGCCAATATTCATACGGTTCCATGTAGCATAATCAAGAAACATTTTTTAACACTATCAGGATATGGTTTTTGTGTCGCGGGGCGCGTCCTCTTTAACAAAAAAAAGGCCGCGTATTTTTTAATTTGGTCACGATTTCCAACTCTAAAA
This sequence comes from Neodiprion lecontei, assembly GCF_021901455.1. Taxonomy (NCBI): domain Eukaryota; kingdom Metazoa; phylum Arthropoda; class Insecta; order Hymenoptera; family Diprionidae; genus Neodiprion; species Neodiprion lecontei. Next base: position 13,738,858 of record NC_060263.1, read on the forward strand.
AACAAGGATCTAAGGGATAGAAATAAATGAAATGAACACGTATTTTGAGCCATCAGTTCTATGTTTTATTATGGCTTAGAGAGGAAAATTTTTGAGGTATGAACCTCGGAGGAAAAACCCCTCGCAAAAGTTGAATTTACAATTTGTATAGGATATTTATCACGTCAAATATATTTCGCACAATGAATTATTTCGGAGGTAAAATCTACGATTAGGAGACACTTTATATATACATACATATACATATACATATATATATATATATATGGTTGTATTGGTTGCTGGTTTCGTTTGAAACATCCGAATTGAATCTCTATATCTATATATAGTTGCGCTGGGCGTCTTGACTGTTTCGTGCTGCATAATCGTGGTAAATGAAGTCGGTGGCCACTTCGTATAAGCATTGCGCTTGTGCTCAGGTATCACCGCTTGATTCGGTGTACCGGAAGTATTACCTTGTGTGAATCCAACTATGTACAAGCAATCGGTAGATTACTTGCGTCAAGCATTGCGCTTGCTCATTGGTATGTGGTGACCTCTCGACAACAACCAGCTTCGCCCGTCGTCAGAACCGAGAACAGCGCCCCAGTTCGTAAGCGGCAGCGCAAGCAGACGCTGACGTTCCGTCTCGGCGACGAATGATCGTGCGAGAACTGGCCCTAAGGGCGCGCCCCATAAACAAGTTAAAACCAGTTACACCCAGCCAGAGCGGTGGCAAAAAGAACCGCGCGATACTTCCCTCTGATCTCTTGAATAAAACGTTAACTCATTGTCTGTGATACATCCAGGTGTACCTGTCATTTAGTTACCCGTCCTACTTTGAATACGGCTAGTATAGCTAAGAAAGCCAAAGGTACAACCGGGCTGCGCCGGTGTGCCTGGCGGGACGTACCGCGCTTGTTGTTAGTGTATTTACGAGGTTATTCCGGCTCCCCAGCATGCAACAAACGGGAAGGATTTGAAGATACAAGATACCACAAGATCCGAGTACCGATCGAATTGCAGTGAGACCCCTTAGATTTATCCATCTCTCCGGAAACGCACAGAGAAAACAAAACCACAAGGAATGAACGACTGACCCCGAATCGCCCGACTGCTTGACTGACGCAGCCTGGCCTGCGCTATTCCCGCCACCTTCATGCTCGTCTAAACACATGCAAAGACAAAACAGAGATAGTTGTCCGCACGACGCATGTGTTTGTATACACGCGCGAGCGACCGTTCGTGCTTGGGCACATCTGACTATTCGTTCGACCGAACAGTTTTCGTTATAGCAAAAAATAATATGTAATTTAAGAAAATAAGAAAAGTTGCGAAAAAGTGATTGGAAAGAATTTTTTAATATAAAAATGTCAAAAAAGTTTTAATCATGTCAGTCGAAGAAATATACTTCTGAAGTCACAGAGAAGCAAACACATTCACATAATATTAACTCAATCACGATTCTTTAAGGACTGAGGAGTGGATTCCTGTTCACAGGGATCGAAAAAAGAATGTCACTCGTGAATATTATTTATCTACTATCAAGATTACTTGGTACGTATCCAATTGAGTTGTTATTCGAACGTTACTTACTAAAAAGAAAATCTCGTGATATGAATATTTCATACCGTGTTATATATGTTACTTTTTATTCCTCCAGTGTACTTTCCAGATGCTATCTTAGGTTTACGTAGTATACCAGGCGGAAGCTTTATACATTTGGTTTGTTGCAGAATTTTTTTTTGTAACTTTGGATATATTGTATAAAAACCCATAAAGCAAATTTAGCCTATAGTACAAGTCGATACAAGGCTCTTCAATGTCCTTTAGTATGTACACATCTGGAGATTGGTACAGAGACGGCTGGTTTTTCGGCCGAAGCGATTACGTTGATAAGACAGATTCAATGTGCCAATGTCGGCCAACCACTATAGGCTAACTCTGCATTACCAACATGATCGACTCTGCCGTAACATTAGCCGTCTCTGAATTAATCTCTAGATGTTTACATCATTCCGGTCCATACACTTATAGAGATAGACTGCGCGGACCGTGCGCCGGGCTGCAGCCCTAAATTAGAAAGAGTAGTGAGTAACTGTCAGGCGAGGAAGGCAATAAGGCAATCGGGAAGGTACACTTGTATAACCTAGGTATTTCCCCTGCCAAGTCACCGATTAGAGTGAGAGTTTGGTTTTCCACTGTTGCTTTCTCATTCTAATTAGGGCTCAAGTCGGTGCGCGGATCGCGTAGTCTATTTCTATAAATCTATGGATCGGATCTGTATCTGCCCTACTGCTCGATCTGAGATAATTTAGTGGGTGTGTTTGGAGTTAACCGGTGGTCCATTTGAAGATGGATGGATCTACAAATTTTGAATTAGAATACCAGGTTCAGGATAGAGTAACATTTTGGGGCTTAAACCTGCCAGTTACAAGAGAAGTTTTTTCTTATAATTCCGGTTACATTATGGTGGAATTTCTTTTCCAGCATAATGAACATACCGGAACAATCTCGTGAAACTTGAAAATCAACTGCGCATACGCCAAATAATTGAATCTCATTGGCCGGCGAAATTTTCCGATATTCTTGTGTGCGATGCAGGGGGCACCGTACACAAAATGTGTACGTTTGAATTTTCAAAGAGCATAAGCATAAAATTCCGACCTTTCTTTGAGAAACCAACTTTCCAACCCGATAATAAATGCTTCCCAAACCATGCCGAGTCACTACCTAAATTATTTAAGATTCTTATCTCGAAAATTTGTATAAACTACATCGCCGCCAGAAACAGTTTTCCGCCGCCGCCGCCGCCGCCGCCGCCGCCGCCGCCGCCGCCAGAACAGCCGATAAAAATCGCGCACGCGCAGTTGATTTTCAAGTTTCAAGAGATTGTCCCGGTACACGAATATTCGTAAACACTTCATCTGTGGTATAATAAAGTTCCAATGCACTCTAACCTATCTTGCGTGGCTCCAGATATTTTGAATTATAATTCCGGGTCGAATGAAATAATATTTTGTTTTCTGGAGCTGCTAACTAGAAACAACTTGTTATAATTTTAATTACATCATAATTAAATTTTTTAGGGTATACTATATGTCTGATGGTTTGACCAAGCTGACACTTACTCTGAAAAAAATCTCTTCTGCAAAACTGTAAGCAGCTAACAATAATTATAATTTGCCTGCATTATGCATCTACATTACAAACAAGTTTATACGTGACAAAAACCAATCTGTGACAATTGTGGAAGAATGGTGGGATTTTGGGTTCATCGGTAAAGGGTTTTATTCACGTTTTGTCACGTTATGACTTGCAAAGGACTCATCGTTCAGCAGATAGTGAAAAAAATCATCTGCTTTTGAAATATAGCTCATCCAAATTATATTGTGAACGACAGTTGTAGATTAAAGGAACTTTTTCACCAGGAATGGACCGGTTTTATAGAAATCCATTCGACAAAATAAGAGTCTTACAGTGAATATCCTACAGAATATTTTGTATAGAAATTTTACTCTACTGAATATGGTTCCAGAGAACGTAAATAATATAAAGTGCAATCCTACAGAGTTCGTTTACACAGAAAAATCGTCTAAATAAGCTCAGAATGACTTGTCCGGAAACTGCATTCGAGTAGCTTCTAGCACCTTCAAGTTCAGAATAAATTAAGCCGTATTTGAAACCATAACACACAGGCCCCTGTTGAGAGCTCAGAAGGTGACTGTATTACCCCGAAAGTTAAAATTAGTTGGGCTTCTCTTTCTGTAGAAGCAACCTCTGTAAGACTTTCACTCTGTAGGATAGATTTATATAGAATTGGACACCACTTTTGCTACCTCGACCCGCAATTTCGACCGATTACTCTCAAAAATCGATCGAAGTCAATATTCGCAGACACCGCCTGCAGCCGTGGGAGATGGCTAGGCTTATAGCTGCACTATGGCAGCGTTTAGTCTGTTTAGCCGTGTAGTCATAATGATGCTTCACAGCCAATGAGAACGTGACGTCAAATTTCACCTTGTGCCTAGTATGCAGTTCTGAGAATCTTACCACTAGCAGCAGGCAGTTAAGATACAATGTCCTACTAAGAAAAAAAAAAACACAATATCAAGCAGTTTAGTATGTGGTAAACATATGTATAAAATCGTCAAAAATGATGTAAAAATACATAAAAATGTGGAGAAGTGTCTTCCGCAAGAACACGTAAAGTGCGACCAACGCCTGTGCGACCTAGTTTCAACTGGCGTTATTGAAAGTTGTGTTTTTTTTTAATTTTCGTGTCAAAAGTCCATTGCAAAAATGATTTTCATCGATTTTATTATTTTTCAAATACACATCTGTCGCTGCTATGGAAACTCGTTTTTCACTGGTGCTAAATGATTTCGTTGCGTTTTATTCAATATATGTGAATTTTTGTGGATTCTTAAATGCATGTTTGAAAATAGCAGATTTTCAAATAAAGGTTCGTGGATATTTTTTTCTACAAAATGGGGATGTGTTTCTTCTACAGCGATTTTGTATTATATTACCACCTTGATCGAGGCCTCATGAAATGTGGCTTATGTGAATCACAATTTCGTTCTATTGTTTTCGTAATACTTCAAATTATTAATGGATGCGTAGTGCATAAAATAGTCTTCATCTGGACTACGTAATATGACTCACTGAATCAGCCATTGAAATGGATGAATTATCCATCAGGTATATTGCGGTTCTACGATTGCATTCACATTAATCTTTTAATGTGGTTTTCCACCCAAGCGACTGACTTACGGGATCACCAATTCTTTGCTAATGTACTTAAAAAGTACCGTGGTTGATGTATGCAGAGTTTCAGGATCCTTTATCGGGTAAATAAGAGAATTAAACGCTCCAGAAAATTGATGAAAATACACTTTTTATCACGAAGGTTATGGCGGACTAGTCACTATTAAAATTATAATTAAGTAATTTTCACATCAAACCACTTACGACTCGCACCAGAAACGGGTTTTAGATGGTTAAAAATATCAGGATTCTATAGGTATCGAAAAAGACGTTAGTTGTCAGAAGTTTTAACGAAATATGTAGTGATAAAATAACTTAAAAGTTTGAAGAATGCATTTACTCGTCGGCGCATAATATACTTGGCAACGTCGCTACGACTAAGGCGTCTGCTCAACGACTCGCGAAATTTGACGGACACAACTACACCATCAGTTGATATCAGTTTTGAGAAAGACTTATAAAAAAGATAATACATTAAGTTCTGAAATAAATATGACTTTCTTTCGTTATTTATAAATAAATTATTTAATTGGTTTTTATTATCCGTATATTTCATGCTTACGTGTTATTGAGAGCGCGTCATATAAATATTCTGTGTTTATTTGCGAAAGTGAAAAAGTAACTTCTTTTTTCTAGGTTATTTTGGTTGAAGTTGCAAGTAATATTTTGTGTGTTGCTTTTCTATCGCTTTTTGATTCGGGAACTTTCCGTTCATCTTTCCATGTGAATTTCACACAATGTGTCTTATCATATTGAATATTTTTATAATAATTCCGTTAAATTCACTTGAAAAAAATTTCCGCGATGTAAACAATACAGAGGTCCGACGATTAAAGTGAGATGCAAGATGGCAACGTTACCATAGTTCTCACTCCGCAGTAACGTCACAACCCCTCAAATATAAGACATTTTCACATAATTCTCAGATTTTGTTTAATTGAGAGTTTTTATGGCAATATAATTCATATCAATCCTATGATTTCATATACAGTTAGTTTTTGCAGGAAGCAGTCGTAATGATTCAAATATAACCGCGCAATGAAGACGGCACGATCGGATTAGGTTAGACCCAGGGAGTGGGGAACCTGGTCACAAATTTGAAATTAGGAGGCTTGGTCTACGTCTCTCCAGGAGGAAGAAGGTGCGGTGATGTTCCTCTCTGAAATGAAATCGTAACTGATCGAAAATCGACCATTCAAAAATAATAACGGAAATCTAAACTACGAGGACATACCTATTCAATTAAAAATTAAACACTCCAAACCCAAGCCCAAATTTAAAGAGAGACGATATAGAACGAAGAACATTAAAAGTGCAATAAACAAACATAGTGCCTCGACGAAAAACCGTTATTGACAATAATTTATAATTTCAACAATATCCGCCAATTTTAACAATATACACTGTTTTAACTATATACACCTGGAATGAATGAATTGTGGAATGGATGAATGAATGAATTTTAAACATAATGACGGCTCATGTGTGGTGATATTTATAAATAAATTAAAATGGTCACTCTACTAATCATAGTTTGATAAAAGATTTTTTTCATATTGATTTAGCCTCATTTTTAATTTTCAAATAATCTTATACGGTCGATTATTCGCAATTTTACGTATGGCCCTAGCTTGGCACCCATCCGATACGACACTTAGGTGGAGAACCACTTTAATTACTCAATAACTTCTTATGAAAACTTTAACCAGCTGTCATCACTGATCTTTTTTTGCTCGACTTCGAATAGAGCACATGAGATCCCCATTTCGTTTTTACTCTCCAACCCCTCGATAGATAAAGAAGAAGAAGTCACAATAGTAGCTGGAAGTGATCCTTCTACGATGAAGATCACTGACGGAATAGCGACAGTGACGTCTCCAAGGTCTGAGAGCAAAGTTCCCACCACACAAGCAACGGACCACACGACAACGATTAGATTAGAAGCTGAAGAAGGTGATGTAACTTCAACAGTAGATAATGGAACTGAAGTGACGACAAAAGAATACGCGGATAATGCTAGCTTCGTTGCTACTCCAGCTATCACAGGATTGATTTTGAGTTTATGATTTTGGTTTATGTCATTTTAGTATGGTTCCTAAGTGCCTATACGTAGAGTGGAAAATTAAAACACTGAATGCTTATTTTATCAGGGTACAGTAATTTGTATTTATTGACAATAAAATAATATTGTTACGTGAATGAGTAAAGTTGCAATAGTTTAGTGGTGGTAGTTATAGTAGCGGTACGGAGTGTCAGTGGTGGTAGCAGTTCATCAAAAATTTAAATTGGGTGTAGCTCGCAAAAACTCTTTACGTATTCCACGTCCTTTGCAAATTGTATTCCAAGAACTTACTGGAACATAAACTTCCAATTGGTATATTGATTTAATTCAATTCGTTCTGTTCAATTTTGCTTGAACTACATTCAAATTCTTTACCGATTTTCTAAAATTATTTATACGAATTTCAAATGAATCCAGACAGGTAAAGCTTGATAATTTGTTACGTAGTGGCATAACAACTTTACTTTTTAAGATCTTTGTGAAAATACAAGAAAATTATGAAACATTGTCAATATTAGCTACCAAAGTGGAAATATTCGACAAGATCAATTTTCTTTAAATACCCGACGATATTATAAACTCAATATACCAAAATATACCAAATTTGTAGAACCAACCCGGCCTGAAGTGACGACAGCTGAACTCGATTGGTGGCAGACAGCAGTTATATACCAAATCTATCCAAAATCTTTTCAGGTAAGGAATAGTAACCTACACAATAAAACCTGTCTAAAATAATAATGCACTCATAAAAATAACAGAAGCACGAAGCTCTAAAATCACAAAATTCCTGATGTATTGAATGTTTCGCAATTTAATCTTTTCAATCCATCAAACGGAGAAGCTCAGAAACGAGTACTTGTCAAAAATTCAAACACGCGCAATCTCAGTTTCGTTACCTCTTCGGACACGTGTTATTTCTTCAAGTTATTTTAATCAATCAATCAGTTCAGCCTGAATCTTATAGATGCATCAAATCTTTTTGTACACGGTGATTTTAAACAATAAATATAAGGTATTACGGTCCATCTCAAGTGGAAAATTGAACCGCTAATACATTTCTTTGGCATGGCATTGTGAATGATCATCAGAGAATCCTAGGTTGGTCAACCTCTCCGATTTTGATCTGGTCGATGTATGTTGTGATGCATCATAAGCTAGAAGACACGTATTTTTTTTTTATCTGTTAATAAACACATCAAAGGAAAGAAACGACCGGTGAAGATGGGCACCCAACGGGTGGATTTTTGATGCGCTTTACGTAGTTGAATAAAACAATCGCTTCAACGACTTTATCGACGAACAAAACATTAAAGTGTTACTTTCGTTCAAATACATCAAGCAATTTTATCAAAAACTGAAAAACCAACCCGTTTGGTGACCATCTTCGAGGGTTATTTTAACCCATACAAACCATTTATTACTAGATCAAAAAGAAATACATGTCTTTGCGTTTTCAATGCATTACAACAAACAGAGAATCTCTGTTTGAAGGTTACATAAAGTTCAAAGGGTTTCATTTGAGCCACGCAGTGCGCATACGCCAACACAAGCACAACTTTTATGTAATCCAAGCAAGGTGAAAAAATCATAGAGATATCAATTGTCAGATGAAGGAGGTGAGACATGGGTCTTTGTGCGGGTGGGAGCGTCTAGTGAATACAGAGATTTGGTGATTTTTTGCATCGGAGGTGTCTCTCCATCAATAATTAACATTCAGCAAAGATATATTATTCACACACAATTTATTAAACCAAAGACTATAGGACGATAAGCATAGTGAATCGACCCCAAAAATATATCTAAATCATCATTTGAGGATATGTTGGTACTAATAAGATACGTTGATCCTACAAGTTTCCGATTTTTATCTACTTTGGTTTTTGAATAAATAGAAACAAACAGAATATCAGAAAAAATTTTATCCTAAAAACGGCTTCACCGATTTGTTTGATATTTGGTCACATCAGGGAACTTATATAAAGGCTATAATCAAGAAAAATAACAGTAAGTTAGTTAGTTAGTTAGTTAGTTAGGTAGGGGTAACCGGGCGCTCAGTCCTGCTGGACCGTCGTGCCCGGGCCCGTTAGGACACCCTAGTATGTAGGAAACGACGTGAGGCCGGCCAGCCTGGCAAATTGAAACAGCCTGCCCACCCCTATTTCCTCGATTTTTTCCTCGCCGGTATAGCTAGCTCCAAGGACCTGTTTACGCAGTCCCTCGAGCCCTCGACACCGGTTGATGAGGTGAAGGAGAGTCTCCTGCTCCTCCCCGCACCTCGGGCACAGGAACTCCATTCTGAGCTAGTACCGTGTACCGGTGACCGTTAATGAGACCCATCACAGTTCTCAGCTCGGTCCTATTCAGATTAATGAGCGTGTTCACCAGTGCGGACGATGGCCCTTTGAATAGGACCCTCGCATGAGCCATGCCTGATGCTGTGCTACAGAGTTCCGCGAAGCAGGTCTCCGTCCATTGTTTAGATAGGCGTTTCACGTGCCCCGTAGATAGACCAGCGAGACAGCCCTCGTTACTCACTTGGCGTGAGACTCCCTCTAGCTAGGTTGTGTGCCAGCTCGTTTCCTTGGATACCACACCCATATAAGGCTTACGCGTTATTCTTCGCCAGCCTTAGTAGGAGAGTGATGCATTCCCAAGTCATCACTGAGCTTACGACGTATGCGTCCAGGTGTCCAAGTGCCGCCCGGCTGTCACTGCAGATATATGCTTCTCTTTGTAGACCTTGTCCAGGATATGCTTGGCACAGGCCAGCAGGGCAAACATTTCGGCTTGCAGCACTGAGGTCGTGCGTCCGAGGTCGAGCGAAGTGCTCGTCCTCGGTCCCCTGCGCCAGAAGCCGGCCCCGATGTCCACCTCAGTTTTAGACCTATCCGTGTACCAAACGAGTCCTTTTGGTGAGAATAATTCCTTTGAGTTGTCATCCCAGGTCTCCGTGGCCGTGGCCTTCTGTGACTGATGGTCGATGTGGACCCTTCATGTCAGTTTACGGTCCAGGGTGACTCCCAGGTAGCGCACTCCGGTAGACAGGGCTTATCTCGACCAAAAGATCTCGATGTGTCCTATCGTGAGGTTACGCTTCCTAGTGGATAGTAACATTTTGGTATTGCTGGGGTTAATCCTCAGACCTTGAGATGTACACCAATTCTGAACAAAGTCAAGTGCCTTCTGCATCTTGCTTTTCATAGAGGGAAGGTAGTCACCTGCGACGATGAAGGCCACGTTGTCGGCGTAGCCCACTGCTGTCACCACCATCTTATCGAGCCCCGTAAGTAGTCCGTCCACGACTAGGGCCCACAGCAGGGGGTACTTCCCCAGTGGGCAACCCTTGCCGACTTGGGTCCTGACTGATTGGCAGTGACAGTCCTGGTATGTAGCATTTGCCTGATCCAGTCGACTAGCATGGTGTTTGTGCCGAACTTTGTGGCAGCCTCGCGAATTGTATCGAAGAAGATGTTGTCAAACGCCCCTTCGGTGTCCATAAACACGCAAAGAGCTGCTTTCTTTCGGTGGAGTGGTCCCTCTACCTCCCTTACTATGTGGTGGAGTGCCGTCTCTGTTGATCTACCGACTTGGTAGGCGTGCTGTATCCTCGAAAGGAGCTTCACAGCTAGAGCTCTGTCCCTCAAGCATCTGACCACCAGTCGTTCCAGTGTTTTCAGTAGGAACGATGTTAGGCTGATCGGTCTGCATGATTTGGCGCGGTCATGACAGCTCTTTCATATTTTCGGAATGAATACTACCCTGACCCCTCTTCAGCTCATTGTTATATAGCGTAGCACTAGGCACGCTCTAAAAATTCTTTTCAGCCTGGTGATCAGGGCCTCTCTACCTTCTTGGAGGAGGATTGGGAAGATCCCATCCGCTCCCGGACTTTTAAACCTGTCAAAGGTGTCGATGGCCCACCTAATCTTGGCCGTCGTGACGATCTCTCCTCTTGTTTTCCAGTCCCGCAGTTCTTGCCTGGTCGGGCCGGCTTGTCGGGGCGGTCTCTGAACTACGGGCCCGGACCCCAGGAACTGGACCTCCAGCTTATGGGTCAGTATGTCCGACTGACCCTCTGCCATACTGCCATCCGGCAGCGTCAGGCAGTCCAGCCTAATCCACGGACCTGACGAGAAGACTCTGCGGAGCTTGGCCAATAGTGGTAGGGCTTCGATCTCATTGCAGAATCCTCTCCAGGCATCCGTCTGTGCTTTTGATCAATTTCTTCTACTCCTTCTGGGTAGCTTTATAAGCCGCCCAGTCCATGTGCTCGTTTGTCTTGAGGGCCAGGTTTAGAAGTTTTCTGGAGCTCGACCTGAGTTTGCCGAGTTCTCCGCTCCACCAGGGCACCTTGGACCTATTTACTTTGGGCTTCGCGGCGTACGCTGCCTCAAAGGCTTGGATTGTGGAGGATTACAGGTGTATTATCTCGCTCTTCACCACGCTAGCATTGCTCAGATGGCTGCAGGGTCCCTGGAGCCTCCAACCCGGTTCCTTTTTATATGAGAGCAAGTCTGTGGTCCAGGGATTCCTGCGCATACCCGTCGATTCCAGCTCGGCTTTCGCCGCGAGGGAGTACGTGATGCGCCTGTGGTCTCAGAGTGTACTTTCTTCTTGCACCCGCCAGTCGCTGATAAATTCCAGAAGCCTGAGGCTGCAGAGTGTAAGGTCTATCACTTCTTGTCTATATGAGGTGATGAAGGTTGGTCTTGAGCCCTTGTTCAGTATGTCCAGCTCGCCTGATGATAGGTACTCCAGCAGAGCTGTAACCCTCTTATTGATGCCAGAGCTACCTATTGCACGTTCAAAGAAAGTCGAAAACTCTTTAGCATCTTCATCGGATTGTATATATTTTGGAGTGCCAGATATTTTTTAGTGGATTTTGAACAAATGCAACGCTTCGAATTATTACTTCTCGGCGTAGACATACTTTCATTCGCATGAAAAAATCGTTGAATAATATTAATTATTAAATCAAGACAAAAGAACGAACAAAATTTATTTTTAATGTCAACGGTTAATATTTATCAGGTTGGCTATCTAATTGCTTGCTAACCAACTAGTGAATAATTTGAAGCCACAGGTCTGATAGTTTTTTGTCGAAGATAAAATGGTGGTGTTAACGACATTGAATAACAGTGCCATTTTATGGTTGTCGAACGAACTGATATTTGAGAGTGAACGCTTATATCCAGTAAAGTGTAGTTTTATTAGAAGTATGCAAAAGCATAGTATATAAATTAACTTTTGAACATTAAAGTACTTTCATAAAAAAAAAAAAAAAAATTTTTCCATATTATTTTTTTAAATATTTTATATCATCTGCAATTATAAAGTGATCGAATAAGCTTCGTTTCTGTTGTTGCAAGGGTAAAATCATTGAAATAAGTCGGTTTTTACATAAAACAATTGATTTTTTATTATTTTCAATATGGCGTACCTTTTTAATCAATTTTTGGATTCAAGAGGTTATTCTGCATCGAAAAAGGTGTAAAATAAAAATTGGTTTCAAAATTGTACGAAAACATTATCATAGAGAAAAAAAAAAAAATAATTGCGAGAAAAATCGCCTGTTTCAAATGGTTATCATAAAGATTATGAGTTGTTATTCTTCTTGATCTTTTATAAAGCTCTTTGATGTGACCATACTTCATTCAAATCGGTCAAGCCGTTTTTTGAGAAAAAAACATTTATTCTGATTTTTCGTTTTTTTTTCGATTTATTCAAAAACCAAAGTAGATAAAAATCTGAAACTTGCAGGATCAATGCATCTTATTGATACCCACATGCCCTCAAATGATGATCCAGATATCCCTCTAGAGCCGATTCACTATGCTTATCGTCATATAATAGCCCTTGAAACAAGTCCAGCCGCCGTACTTGGTCACTCACAACTAATAATCATTGCATTATGAAAACAGAACAGACCAATCATGCGCGGTGGATTGGAGTGCATCCATATTGCACATTCTTAGCCTAAGCTTTTATTTGTCAAAATGCAATAAAATACCGTGCCAGGAATCGAACCTGGTATGTAGAGATTCTTGACCGGAGTCGGTTCGATTAGTGGCTCCGTCGTTAATTTTTCGAAAACACCGGTTTTTCAAATTTATATCTCCAACAATGAATTTTCTCGTATCTAATGATAAGTATAATAAATAAACTAATATATTGATTAATCATTCGTCGTTCGTCAGTGCCTATCGCTGTTTCGATTAATTTTCAATTCCATTCCTCGGTGTCGGTTCGTATCCAATCGGCTTCTGCGTACCTGCTCTGAGGTCAACCCTCTTCTTACTCCGCTCCTTCCTCCAGAATCATTCAATTTTCAATGAACTCGCTCCGGGATATAAAGGCAAAGAAAAATCCAATTATCTTATTGTGGAATTATTATTAGAGTTACACAAATATTCTAATAATATATTGAGTAAATTAAAACGATCAACTAATGCTTATCTGACTCGTACATGAGTCTACTGTTACGCCCCGACGTACCGCCTTGGCGTACCTTTTTCAAAATTCCATTTTATTTCATTTCTTTGATTATTTCATCACAATCTCATATTCTAATAAGGTCACATCCAGTCCTCGGCATCCGCTGACATTGTATCTTATTTCCTGACACCAAGAATTGCGCTATAAAATTATTGACCTAGTAACAGCGGCGCTCAGCCCGGGAATATCTCTCTTTTTAAGTCAAAATTATCATCAACAATTAGGATAAACCACTACCTTTGGAACCACCAAATTAAAATAGATCATTTGTTCAGATGTGTGGATGAATGCGTGAGAATTATTCTTAAGATACCTTTTGTCAACATCTTGTACGTATAAGTGACGAGATTGAGAATCGTCGGAACACCGTCGAAAGGCGCGAACTAACGTTGACCGTGTAGGTTTGGACACCAGGAGGTCGCCCCCCGCACTTAATTGGCTAATTACCATTGCAACTTATTGCAACTGCAGATTTTTGCATATTAAATACCCTCAGGCCCAAGCAGCCATGTCTTTCGTCTGTCAAGTCACGAAGTGCGTGGACGTCAACCCGGATTATTCCTCTCGAGCAAGAGTAGCGTTGGAAAATCTTAATTGTGACCAGCTTAAAGTCTCGCGCTAATTCGTCAAAACCGAGCATTCAGTTATTCTGTTAGCTGCAAAAGACTCACTATCTCCTACCTTCCAAATCCTATCCTGTTCTGTACTATTTCTTATATCTTCGAGAAAGGACATTTTTATGATATTCGATTTTCCTTAAATAAACCAAGTTCAGCCCAGATTCAATCCGGACCTGGTAATATTGAGCATTTACTCTAATAATCAAGAACTTTACTACTTCCGTAAAATAATCATTTCAACAATAATAATACAAACCATTCCATATCAAAACCGCGAGTGAAGCATTCGGACATTTATTGTGAAAATTAACTTTTGATAATCAAGACTGAGGGACCGGGTTCATCGTTTCCGATATCATCCATCCACCCTTACGAACTCGAGGTGAGGCCCTGCTCCAGAATACTACTGACGCAGACCGACACGATCCGATGGCTTTCGATCTCATCACTACAAGAATACATCTAAAGATAAGTCAATCCGAGTGCTAATCTCCAACAGTGGACGAATTCTTGTTTTCACCTTTCTAATCAAAATTTACTATTGTAATATCCATTCAAAAGAAAGACTAGAGTTGGTGACTAGCTTCACTACCCCCAATTAGATCAAACGTATTGTTTCCAAGATTGGAACACAATTCGAAATAACAGCAACAAGAATTGGTGTCCAGCTATAGACAATTCCTTTGGGAATTCAGAAAATTATTCTCCAGTCTTTAGCTCGGCCCCACTTTATATTTAATTCAAGATAATCTAAAAAGAGAGATACAATACAATAATCACAACCAGCTAGTTATAATCATCGTTCAGGATAGATGTTCTTGGTATCAAATAATAATATCATTTAGAAGAGAATAACACACGATTTTCTAAAACACGCAAACGGTCAAATTGAGTGATTCTGCAGCTCCTCTGCATTTGAATATAAATTCGTCCGTCGGCGTGCATTGTTGTATAAACTCAACCACTTTATAAATTGTTAGTTTCGGGTTCTACATCATCATCGTCATTCATTGTTACAGAATATATTTTATCTTTTACCAGTTAAATCACTTCAAACCATTTATTTTGAACGACGACCTTTTCCCATTTTTCATTATTATAAATTAGCCTCAACCATTTAAACGACTCTCACAGACTTGTATAGGACTAGGCAACAACGTACCCACATTACCGGCTTATCGAAAGGTAGGTCTCTTTTAGTTTTAACTTTTATTCGTTGTCGTTACGTGGGAGCATCTTTGATTATTCAATTAATCATTAACTACCACCGCTCAGTACACTCTTACCCCCACGTAACATACTGTACAATAACGCACCTAAATTCAATTATGGAGCTGACTGCTTTCAAATTAGTCATGTGCAAAAACCGTTAGAATTCCCCGACATCAAACGTTGTCCCTTCTGCGTCTGTTTCAGTCGGCTCTGCAGCGGTTTTTTTTAATTTTCACCGTTCGTCTGGTTTTCTTGGACTCCGTCATTGCTTTCCATTCAGCCTTACACTTTCGTCTGTCATCTCGTTGCTGGCTTATCTTTTTTGCATTATTTGTCACTTTCTCAGACCTCACTGACATCTTTGCCTTTTGAGCATGGAGTGCTCCCAGGTTCAACTCAGCAACTGAGGTTGCTACTGCTAAATGTTTTCTTTGTTTGGACATGAATATTTCTTTCGGGCATTGTCGCCAGTTCAGAGAGTGCAAGCTTTTGTTAGCATTCGGTGTCGCACCTCGGGTACAACATGCTAATAGATCATTGGTCAACAGGCGTTTATACGGAGGCTTCAGCTTTTCGACAACTCTCGGGTTGAGCTTTAGTCGCATCTTTTTATGGCTCTCCGGCTCTTCACCCTTGGCTACACTTCTATTGTGAAAATACCATGAGTCTGGTCCAGTGGGGCATCGCTCGTGCTGAGAACTTCTAAGGGTTAACACACAGTGGCTAATCGTTGCATCTATTGTTCGTATCATGGCTGGTATGATAGGAATATTTTTTACAATGGCATTTCTGTATTAATTAGTCAAGGATACAATCGTCGTCTCCTTAAGTGTGCCTGTTCCACGTCCCCCGAGTGTTACTTCTTTCACTTCGAGTTCTTTGACGAGCTTCCGGAGTTCAGTGCCCATTCGTTTTGCGATTTGATTCACAGACTTTTCCTTTATGACGGGTACATCGTCTCCGTATGGGTGATACTTTTCACATGGCTAAATGTCTTTGTTTCTCCGCAGGATAGAGTAGTCGTGTATCGCGTCTGGTTTTCTTCGACAGATCTGTTCTGCAACTACTCTGCTGCGTTCGTTCCCATCTTACCAGAGGACCCGTAGTAGTATTTACCGCACTCGGATTTGAGACCATCTTGCCACATTGAAAAATCAGGCGAAGTAGCATCTAGTTGGACTGCAACAACGACACACACCTGGAAGTATTTTGAGAGTACTTGGTAATCGATGGCCAGTCCAGTAAGGATTTCGATGACTAGTCCTACTTCTTATAACGACCTAAGCCCTCGTCTGTGTCACGTCACATCGTAAGATACTGCGACGTCAAGTACTGCCCCACTCTCGATTGAAGGATCTTCTACTTCATGCGCTCTTCTGAAAGGTTTTCTTGCTTGCTTGAAAACTCCCACTTCTAACTTTTCAGTCTCTGCAGTCAACTAGTCCACATGACTTTTGAAGCTACTGACACTCATATCATTCATACCCATTACGGTACAGAATTTTTGCATACTTGAGTGCCATAGTCCAACGCCGATTATTTCATTAACTACTTGCCTATTTATTCCGAACGGTGGCCTTATCGAAGTGTCTTTGGTTCGTGGGCTTGTGTAATTTTGACCTATTTTATAACTACAGCTGTGGCATTTGACAACGAGCTTTGCACAGAATCCTTCTTACTCTCTTACCTGTATGACGAGATTGGAGACTTTGCATTTACTACAGGGAAAGTTCCTAAAAAGTCTCGTCAAATAGATGAAATTTACAAACACAAACTCATCTTTGCCTTCAGTTTGAGAGCCCTGTTTTTCTGAAGTACAGTGGAGTGTCGAATAGACTGAGTGTTCCAAAGCTTTCAGTAGTCTCACACACTGCCAGTTCAGCTGAATCCGGGATTTGGGGTGATCTCACTCGAGATGGTTCAGCCACTGCGTCAATTTCCATATTTCGAACACCTGTCGAAGAAAGATTAGTATCGGGAAGAGGAAGGTTGGGGTTAGCTACAGCAGAAGCCGGAGGAGGTAGATTTTTTCGCAAGTGATCAGAATTTTCAGTTGAACGCTTCTTGGAAGGGTGCAAGCAAGTCCTGATTCGATTCATTCTAACAGGCAGATCACTTCAACATTCACGTCGGAGTAGTTCAAACCACAGGAGAACGTTGCCACAGTTCGTCCAATCTATTGTTCGAAAAATAGTATGGCAAACACATTCGCGGTAAATAACGACTGAACGATAGATATCTTACCCCTAGATGGTTAGAGTATGTGTCGAAATAACTGGTACGACAGTTATCCACAATGTTACCGACCGATGATGGCACGTATCGACGGACTTTTGCGAAAATTTGTAGTCAAACATTTTTTAGATCGCTGATCACGAATCCAAAATCAGTTTTTGAAAAATTTCAAAAGCGGATCCCATTATAACAACCAAAAGTTGAAAATTTTCTTTATCAGGCCAAAAAACACATTTAAAAAAATATTTCAGCAATATCAAATATTACACAAGTAGACAACAGTTCAATGAACATTTTCCGTAAAAAACGGCAAATCGATTTTTCGGTCATTTTTGACGAAAAATTAGGGAAATCTCTCCTTCAGATTTTTCAACACTACTTTGTTCGGAAGGGTAAACTCGGGTTAACTTCTACGCACCTCGCGACTTAAGAGACGAAAGACACGGCTTTTTGATTATAATGGTCCGATAGCCTACGGTTGTTACTTTGTTGTATCAATCGCGCGATAATTATGGCATTGAGATAAGAGTTTGACCCCTGGTGGTGAGCCAGAGGTCGAGTCTTACGCCCGGCTGTGGCTTGGGTACTCTGATGGTTCTCAATCTTGCCGATTGTGTAGCTGAAATGTTGACTATAGATATTTTATTGTGATTTTCATACATTAATTTATACTGTGTAGTAGGCTGATTCAAAAAAAACGGCTAATTTTTTTTTTCAAAATCCTCACATAAAAACTTCCGAGAAGGTGTGAAAAGACGCCTGTGAAAAGCAGAGCCCTTAATATTATTATTAAGAGGTCGCGCATCGGGAATTTCTATTTCCCGTTTAAATAACACAGGAATAATTTTTTTTTATACTATTATAGAATCTTGGTAATCGGTCAATTAAGAAAACGTATTTTTAGTTAACGTTTCGACCCGGATATGGGCCCTCCTCAGAACGATTTATTTTTTAAACTGTCAAGAATAACAAAAAGATTTTTTATAAAATAAATAATAGTACGAGAAGTAATCAGACTTAAATATTGTAGATGTAATACTCTTAGAGCTATTACATATTGTTGATTAGTAAGAACCATATGATTAATTGAAATAAGGATGTCTTTAAGTGTTATTTACCTTTTGAATTAAGTAAGTGGACTAAGATGTAGTCGAATTTACAATTACAATTGGTGGAGACAGTGTTCTTTTGAGTGACTGTAGACAATGTCAATCTTCAAGTTATTTTATATGTGGGAGTTAATAGTTGGAAGTCATTAATTAAAAAGATTAAAGAACTATGTTTCTTCACAGTCAGTATGTCATTGTGTTAAAAGGTTATTAAAGAAGGTCTTTTTAGCAATAAAATTAATTCACAGGTGTCAAAGAAGTGGAGGTAGGCTCTTTATAAATAAGTTCCACATGTCTAACGAAATATTGTTGGTTGAACCAATTGAGTCAACAGGTGAATAACGACTGATGGGAGAAAACAATGTAATCCAGAGTGAAGGTGAACCTATTATAAACAATTATACAGAAAAACAATAAATATTTTGTAAGAAAAGTTATGTAGAAAGGACTGTATAATGGGTACAAAAAAAACACACTCGTGTACTTGTGTCGTGCTTCTCTCAAGTTTTGATTCTGCCGCGTTACCGACGAAGGTCACCGACCGATGGCGCGGTAGAGCACGGGCTTGGGGAGACGACCAGTAAATTTTGAGAGAGTAAAATTCAAAAAGAAAATATTCAACAACGTTGAACGAATGAGATAGCGGTTATCACGGGACCTTTATATAGAAATAAAATATAGGAATTAGAAGCTTTAAATGTTGTTTCTCTTACTTTTACAGGTAAGAACTAAGGTTATTAGTGAGTTTTGTACATAGTGTAAATACATAGTGTAAATAAATCTTTTACTTTTACAGAAACGCAATTGAGTTTTGATTCTAACCTAAACTGGACGCGGAAAGACTTATTACAAAACAACATTTCTGCAAATATTTCAAGAAAATGGAAAAACTACGATTTGATTTCAAGATGAGGGGGTCGGCAGATGGAAAGGCAACAATATTATGCCTAACCTCAATAGGCACACCAGATGGTCGCACGTTTGACGTGCCAGATGAATATCAACCAACACATTTACACAAAGAGCTGATAACAACACAAACATTCGCTAAGGTGAAAAAGCTTAACAGAAGATTTATCTAAAGTATATTTGGATGAAGAAGAAAATTTACAATTTGGAGATTACTATTTAGAGGATGTTACAGAAAAAGTAGTAGTTGAAACTGCACAAAATACTACGGATGAAACAATAAAAAAATTATTGGAAAAAGTGCTCGAAGAGAAACAGCTAAAGTCAGAAATTCAGAACTTGGGGAAAATAGCAAAAGATTTTATGATCGGAAAATTTGATGGAAAAAGTTCAAATGCCCATCAATGGATACAGGAATTTGAGAAAGAGTGCGAACGCTGTATGGTAACAGAAGACAGGAAAATAATTGAAATTTTAAAATTTTTCCCTGAAAAAGCTAGTGCAGATTGGTATAGCTGTATGATTCTGAAATTCACAGTGGAATCAGAATGGAGCAAGTGGAAAAAAAACTTTTGTGAAACTTTTGCAATTAAAGGGTGGTCTCCAATTAGATACGCTATGGCTTTTAAATATCAAGCAGGCTCTTTGCTCGATTATGCTCTGAAAAAAAAAAAATTGTTACTAGAAATAAGAAAATCGATAGATACTGAGACACTAGTAGACCTTATAGCGGTCGGCTTACCAAACCACGTGTCCGACAAAATTGACAGAGAAACTTTGCATGGAACGGAAGATCTCTACAACGAAATTGGTAAATTAGAACATCTTGTGGACAGAATTAGAATGGAAAAAAAAGAAAAATACGCTGATAGAAAATTCAAAAAAGTTGAAGAAAAGAAACCATGCCAAATCTGTGAAGATGAGAAAAGAGGTAAACGTTATCATCCTGAATCAACTTGCTGGTTTAGGGAAAAAAATGAAAAGAATAAAAGGACGGAACTAATAAAAAATGTCAATAATTCAGAGTTAGAAATAGAACTAAATGAAAAAAGTCCAAAAAACTCGAAGTAACACCATTAATAAAAATCGAGTTACTATTGAATGATTCTCTAGTAGTTTCTGGAATTTATGATTCAGGCTCAAATGTGTCATTAATTAATGCAAAATTATTGAAGATAAAACAAAAAAATTCAGAAAACATGGGAATGGTAAAATTAAAAACTATTAATGGTGTAAAGAAAACAAAAGGTATGGTAACTCTAAAAATAAAAATTTACAATATTGAAAAAACTATGGATATCTTTATTGTGGATAATGAAAATTTTAATTATGATTTTCTAATCGGTCTGGATTGTATCAAGAATTTCAATTTAATCCAAAATGAAGATCTAAGGATCATACAACGTAACAATAAAGAAATAAACAAAAATGCCTCGAATAAAGAAGATATAGAGAATAAAAATGTCGAGATTCCTGATGTACTAGGTGACAAACATGAAAAAAAAAAATATTTAGACTCGGAAGTATCAAAACAAGAAAACAAATACATGAACGAATGGGAAGTAAATTTCAACGAGCATATAAACACTAATGAATTTGAAATTTCAATAAATCATTCAAGTTTACATCAACAACGAGAAATTGATAAATTGATAGATAAACACAGATCAGTATTTGCAAAAGACAAATATGACGTCGGCACTGTAAAGGATTATGAGGCCCATATCGACCTAATGGTAGATGAATATTGTTACAAACGCCCATACAGATGCACGATTGAAGATAGAAAAGAAATAGAGAATCAGATAGCAAAACTATTGGAAAAAAAACTGATCGAAGAATCATACAGCCCGTTTGCTGCCCCAGTTACTCTGGCATATAAAAAAGAAGATGAAAGAAAATCAAGATTATGTATAGACTTCAGAGAATTGAATAAAGTCGTTGTCCCTCAATCACAACCCTTCCCACTGATTGAAGATTTGATGGTGAAAACAGTAAACAGCAAATATTTCACAACGTTGGACATTAATTCTGCATTTTGGTCAATTCCTCTGAAAATTCAAGATAGACACAAAACTGCATTCATAACACAGGAGGGCCATTTCCAATGGACTTGCCTCCCATTTGGACTCAAAACAGCTCCAGCAATTTTTTAGAGAATATTGGGAAACATCATAAGAAAATACAAGCTCTCTGATTTTGCAGTAAATTTTATAGATGACATCATAGTCTTTTCAAGAACTTTTGAGGAACATATAACACACTTATCAAAATTGCTGGAGGCAATATTAACTGAAGGGTTCCGGCTAAAATTTTCAAAATGCACCTTTGCAAATAATCATGCGAATTATTTAGGTCACAGAATAGAAAATAATTCAGTAAAACCTCTGAAAGATTATTTAACGGCTGTCAAAAATTTTCCAGTCCCAGAAACAAGAAAAAATATACGTCAATTTCTGGGAAAAATAAATTTTCACCACAAGTTTATACCACATATTGCAATCATTCTGGACCCATTACACAACCTATTGAGAAAAGACGTACAGTTCAACTGGTCAGAAGAGTGTCAAGAATCGTTTGATAGAATAAAATCACTAATGTGCTCGGAACCAGTCTTGAAAATTTTTGATCCAGAGGTTCCAATTGATATTTACACAGATGCAAGCATCAAAGGAGTGGGAGCTGTGCTAAAACAAAGAGATTAAAATGGAGATAGTAAGCCAGTGGCTTATTTCTCAAGAAAATTAACTGAGGCCCAAAAGAAAAAGAAACCGATATACCTTGAATGCTTGGCAATAAAAGAAGCCGTAAAGTACTGGCAGCACTGGCTTATGGGAAAAACATTCATAATCTACACCGACCATAAACCCTTGGAACACATGAACATAAAGGCTAGAACGGATGAAGAACTAGGGGATTTGACATACTATTTATCCCAATATGATTTAAAAATAAAATATAACCCAGGAAAATCAAACCAAGAAGCAGACTGCTTAAGTAGGAATCCAGTTCTAGACCCTTATGAAGACACAGAAGATTTCCTGAAAGTGATAAATTTAATAAATCTAGAAGATATAAAAAGCGACCAAAATAAAAATCTAAATATACAACGTGATAAAAACAAACTGACAAAAAAAAATGAAATTTACTACAAAAAGACAAAAAAAAGAGAAAAAATCGTATTATCAGAAGATTTAAGTAAAAACCTGATAGAAAATGTACAGAAAACTTACTGCCATATTGGAAGAACTCAAATGCTGAATAAAATAACACCATTTTATACAGCGAAAAATCTCATTGAGAACATAAAAAAAATCTGTGATACTTGTGAAACTTGCAAAAAAAACAAAACAAGAAAAAAATCTAAATATGGCTTGATGTCACACTTGGGGCCAGCGTCATATCCTTTTGAATTTATATCTATCGACACCATTGAAGGTTTTGGTGGATCTCGTTCAACAAAAAAATACCTACATCTTCTCGTTGACCATTTTACGAGATACGCTTATATTCTAACATCAAGAAATCAAAACTCCAATGACTTTATAAAATTAACCAAGAATGTGACACAAAGTTACAACATCAACATGATATTAACAGATCAATATCCTGGCATAAATTCGAAAGAATTTAAGGAATTTCTAAAAGAGAAAAGCATCAAAATGGTCTTCACTGCTGTTGATGCACCATTTTCTAATGGTCTCAATGAAAGATTAAACCAAACCCTGATTAATAAAACACGATGCAAAATAAACGAAAGTGAGAAAAAAATCGCGTGGACAACCATCGCACAAAAGTGTGTAGAGGCATATAACAAAACAGAACACACAATCACAAAATTCGCTCCAAAATACCTACTGGAAGGCGAAAATGTAAATATTCTACCACAGGAATTAAAACCAAAGTGTACAGATGACGATCTGAAAAGAGATAGAAAACTAGCCTTAAAAAACACGATGAAGTCTCACAACTATAATAAAGAAAATTTTGATCGGCATCGAAAAGAATTAAAGTTAAACGTGGGAGACCGAGTTTACGTGGAAAATGGAAATCGACTAAATAGGAGGAAACTAGATGAATTGAGGATTGGACCATATAAAATACAAAAAAGGATTTCCAATTCAATTTATGAAGTCGACACCGGACACAGAAAAACAGAATCAAACCTCTTTCATGTTACAAAACTAATACCGGTATTGGATGAGCACTGAACAATTACTTTAAGTATTACCCATAATTGTTCTTATCCCAGGGGGGGAGATGTAAAGAAAATCACGACACTCGTGTACTTGTGTCGTGCTTCTCTCAAGTTTTGATTCTGCCGCGGTACCGACGAAGGTCACCGACCGATGGCGCGGTAGAGCACGGGCTTGGGGAGACGACCAGTAAATTTTGAGAGAGTAAAATTCAAAAAGAAAATATTCAACAACGTTGAACGAATGAGATAGCGGTTATCACGGGACCTTTATATAGAAATAAAATATAGGAATTAGAAGCTTTAAATGTTGTTTCTCTTACTTTTACAGGTAAGAACTAAGGTTATTAGTGAGTTTTGTACATAGTGTAAATACATAGTGTAAATAAATCTCTTACTTTTACAGAAACGCAATTGAGTTTTGATTCTAACCTAAACTGGACGCGGAAAGACTTATTACATACAGTTAAGGTTAAACAATATTTGTTGTGTGGGCGGAGATTAGAGGTTTGTAAATATTACTCAAATGTTCAACATCTTGTCTAAGATTAACAGAATTGGTGTGACCTACAATGTTGCACATTTCTAATAACAGTCTTCTATAATAATTGTGTTCTTCACAAAGGATGTTTGTGTTGTCGTAATTAAAAGTGTGTTGTTTATCGATACTATGTTTCGTTAGAGCTGTGTGACGTTCTTCAATCTCATGTACGTTGCGTTGGTGTTCCCTAATTCTAGTGTTGAGATGTCGACCAGTTTGACCTATGTAGACTTGATTGCAATCATTGCATGGTATTTTATACACGACATTAGATCGTTTGCCCGTGGGGATCTTGTCTTTTCCTGTATCAAAAACTAGTTGTAAATCTTTTGAATTTTTTCCAACAAACTTGACATTATATTTGGCGAATAAGCGGTTACGTGACTCAAAGAGACCGGATACATATGGGATGGGGATATATGTAGTAGCGGGTCTATTGTTATCTTCAGCGGGAGCAGAGTCAATATTATTGTCAGGTATGTTGTTGATGTAGGTGCGTCTCTTATCAATTTGTTGGTGTAATAGGCCATGAGGGTAATCATTCCATCTTAGTATATTGTATATGAGCGACAGGTTTTTTTCCTGGAACTCTGTACTAGCTAGTTTGATAGCTCGGTCAACTAGGTTAAAGATGGTGCCTATTTTGAAGGACAAAGGATGGTGAGAATTAAAATTCAGGTATCTTTGTGACCAGGTTTTTTTGTGAAACCAATCTGTCTTGATAATATTATTGTTGTGTATCAACAATACGTCTAAGAAACTGATGGCGTTATTTTCTTATGTTTCGATAGTAAATTGTAATCTTGGATGGTACCGATTAAAAATATTAAGAGTGTGATGTATTTTTTCGTTTGGAACGGCAGTAAGAATATCATCCACGTATCGAAAATAGAACGGTAAATCAAAACCAAGATCGTTAATGCAAGACGTTTCCAAGTCTTCCATGACCAGGTCTGACAGGATTGGGGAGAGAGGAGATCCCATAGGCAAACCAAACTGTTGTGCATAAGTATCATTATTAAATTTAAATATTGCGGAGTCAAAACATATTTTTAAGGCTTTATCAAGTTCAATAAGGGGAATTGGGATCTTATTTTCCAAAGAAGCCCACCGGTTGTTTACTGCACGCAATGCGAGATCTGTAGAAACGTTGGTAAAGAGTGACATTACATCTAGCGATACTAACGTGTAATTGTCCGGGATAATCAATGTTTTAATTGTATCGACTAAGAAAAAGCTTTCCCTAACTCTCGAGATGGGAGGTGTGATATTGGTGGTGAGCCATGAATTAATTGTTTTGGCTAAGGTATAGGTCGGGCTATTGACAAATGAGACGATTATTCTTAAAGGGACATCCTCTTTGTGAATTTTTGGAAGCCCATATGCGCGTGGAGGGGACACTGTTGTACGTAGAAATGCTTCTATGTAGGTTTTTGGTTATAAGTTTGGAGGTAAACCAATTAAAAGTGAGCTTATTCACCCTAGTTTGTAGGGAGTTACACAAATCATATCTAGCAATTCTATAAGTACTGGTGTCAGAAAGCTGCTGTTTCATTTTTTTGTTATACGAGTCTCTATACATAGCAACCGACGTATTACCTTTGTCAGCTTTTAAAAACATAATTTCAGGGTTATTTTTTTTTAAAATCATGGTGTCCCGGATTTTTTGATCAGTGACATAATTATTGATGTTGTTTTTGGGGTACTTTGGGAAAACAAGTACACGGTTAGTGAAATCGGATCTAACTTGATTTCTTGACTCATTAGGAAAACTCGTGATTTTTTCTTCAAAATTGGAAATGAGGTTGAAGACCGGAAGATCACGTTTGTTGTATGTTCGTCCGAATTTGTGACCTAGTTGTACTATTTCAGTAACATTTTCTGGAATAGGAGTATCAGTTAGATTTATTAACCAGTTATTTTTTCCAATTGAATGCCGAATTTTTGTGTTTGTTCAAAGATTTTTTTTGAGCATGTAAATTAGTGAATTTGATGATATTCCGGTTTTTTATAGCAATGAATTTATTGTTTAGCATCCAATGTTAAGATTCAAAAAATTTATTTCTCAAAGTACTCCCTAGTTTAAGGTTAATTTGTTCTACGAGGTTAATCATTGTCTTTTCAGAGTTGATAATGTGAATGTGAACATCATTGATTTCTAACCTCAATAGCGATATTTGGAACTCAGTTGTGAGTTGTTTAGCTTTAGTTATTGATTTTGACAGATTAAAATTAATACTTTCAAAGGTAGTCTTAGAGAAATTTAGGTGTTCAGGCATTATTCCTTGTTTCTTACAACATAGGAGGAAGATCCTATGATTCTTCATCCTCGACATTTTCTCGGCTGTCCGGATCCAACGGCGTAAGTAACCAGCTGTAGGTTTTCCGTGTGTAAGCTTGATGTTATGAATAAAGCCCATAGTTCTCAGAAGTAATCCAATTTTACAAACTGATGAATAAGAATTCTCGACCTCGTATGCAATCTATTATAGAATCTCTAATCTCCACCCACACAACAAATATTGTTTGACCTTAACTATATAGTTAAGGATAGCTTTTTCTTAGTCGATACAATTAAAACATTGATTATCCCGGACAATTACACGTTAATATCGCTAGATGTAATTTCACTCTTTACCAACGTTTCTACAGATCTCGCATTGCGTGCAGTAAACAACCGGTGGGCTTCTTTGGAAAATAAGATCCCAATTCCCCTTATTGAACTTGATAAAGCCTTAAAAATATGTTTTGACTCCGCAATATTTAAATTTAATAATGATACTTATGCACAACAGTTTGGTTTGCCTATGGGATCTCCTCTCTCCCCAATCCTGTCAGACCTGGTCATGGAAGACTTGGAAACGTCTTGCATTAACGATCTTGGTTTTGATTTACCGTTCTATTTTCGATACGTGGATGATATTCTTACTGCCGTTCCAAACGAAAAAATACATCACACTCTTAATATTTTTAATCGGTACCATCCAAGAATACAATTTACTATCGAAACATAAGAAAATAACGCCATCAGTTTCTTAGACGTATTGTTGATACACAACAATAATATTATCAAGACAGATTGGTTTCACAAAAAAACCTGGTCACAAAGATACCTGAATTTTAATTCTCACCATCCTTTGTCCTTCAAAATAGGCACCATCTTTAACCTAGTTGACCGAGCTATCAAACTAGCTAGTACAGAGTTCCAGGAAAAAAACCGGTCGCTCATATACAATATACTAAGATGGAATGATTACCCTCATGGCCTATTACACCAACAAATTGATAAGAGACGCACCTACATCAACAACATACCTGACAATAATATTGACTCTGCTCCCGCTGAAGATAACAATAGACCCGCTACTACATATATCCCCATCCCATATGTATCCGGTCTCTTTGAGTCACGTAACCGCTTATTCGCCAAATATAATGTCAAGTTTGTTGGAAAAAATTCAAAAGATTTACAACTAGTTTTTGATACAGGAAAAGACAAGATCCCCACGGGCAAACGATCTAATGTCGTGTATAAAATACCATGCAATGATTGCAATCAAGTCTACATAGGTCAAACTGGTCGACATCTCAACACTAGAATTAGGGAACACCAACGCAACGTACATGAGATTGAAGAACGTCACACAGCTCTAACGAAACATAGTATCGATAAACAACACACTTTTAATTACGACAACACAAACATCCTTTGTGAAGAACACAATTATTATAGAAGACTGTTATTAGAAATGTGCAACATTGTAGGTCACACCAATTCTGTTAATCTTAGACAAGATGTTGAACATTTGAGTAATATTTACAAACCTCTAATCTCCGCCCACACAACAAATATTGTTTAACCTTAACTATATACAAAAAATTTTTTTTGTACCCATTATACAGTCCTTTCTACATAACTTTTCTTACAAAATATTTATTGTTTTTCTGTATAATTGTTTATAATAGGTTCACCTTCACTCTGGATTACATTGTTTTCTCCCATCAGTCGTTATTCACCTGTTGACTCAATTGGTTCAACCAACAATATTTCGTTAGACATGTGGAACTTATTTATAAAGAGCCTACCTCCACTTCTTTGACACCTGTGAATTAATTTTATTGCTAAAAAGACCTTCTTTAATAACCTTTTAACACAATGGCATACTGACTGTGAAGAAACATAGTTCTTTAATCTTTTTAATTAATGACTTCCAACTATTAACTCTCACATATAAAATAACTTAAAGATTGACATTGTCTACAGTCACTCAAAAGAACACTGTCTCCACCAATTGTAATTGTGAATTCGACTACATCTTAGTCCACTTACTTAATTCAAAAGGTAAATAACACTTAAAGACATCCTTATTTCAATTAATCATATGGTTCTTACTAATCAACAATATGTAATAGCTCTAAGAGTATTACATCTACAATATTTAAGTCTGATTACTTCTAGTACTATTATTTATTTTATAAAAAATCTTTTTGTTATTCTTGACAGTTTAAAAAATAAATCGTTCTGAGGAGGGCCCATATCCGGGTCGAAACGTTAACTAAAAATACGTTTTCTTAATTGACCGATCACCAAGATTCTATAATAGATTACATACGAGGTCGAGAATTCTTATTCGTCATAATTTTTTTTTAATTTTGCAATTTCGTATTTGTGCAACGGCTCATTGAATTAGCGGACCAAAGCATATTTTTGTAGGAAATTTGACGCTCCACAAAAAAAGTCCTTACAATGTTTTCGATAGTCACACTCCTTCAAAAGTTATTCGAGGTCAAAGTTGAACTTACAAAAAAATTCAATGTTTTTTTTCGATGATACTATGAATCTTTTCTCATTATTTTGTTATAAAGATATATTTAATAAATATATCTTACTCCAATTGGGCTTTTTCAATCATTAATTTTCCCATCGAGTCAATATAAAGTTACCTTACAAAAATGCGATGTTAAATAATAAACATGTTATCATGGAGAATCCATAACTGATGCACTTGACTATTTAAAAATGTAATTGTTCCGAAATCTATCCTCTTTATAACAAAATAATGAGAAAAGATTCATAGTATCATCGAAAAAAAAAAACATTGAATTTTTTTGTAAGTTCAACTTTGACCTCGAATAACTTTTGAAGGAGTGTGACTATCGAAAACTTTGTAAGAACTTTTTTTGTAGAGCGTCAAATTTCCTACAAAAATATGCTTTGGTCCGCTAATTCAATAAGCCGTTGCAAAAATACGAAATTGCAAAATTTAAAAAAATTTATTCCTGTGTTATTTAACCAGGAAATAGAAATTCCCGATGCGCGACCTCTTAATAATAATATTAAGGGCTCTGCTTTTTACAGGCGTCTTTTCACACCTTCTCGGAAGTTTTTATGTGAGGATTTTGAAAAAAAAAATTAGCCGTTTTTTTGAATCAGCCTACTATGTAGTGAGTACTCTTTTTTCATTCGGCGCTCTCCGCACGAGCGGTTCGTCCTAATTATCGATGAAAAATTTATTTTAACAGAAAAACAAATTTCGTCGTTGAGCTACAGTGACCTCAGCGTTTCTTAGTTTAGTGTATAGAACATTCTTGGATATGTTGGTTTTCTTATTAAAAACATCGAAATCATCAGTCAACGTTTTGAACCTAGGATGTGGAGCATCTTCAGTACAAGTTCATTGCATCTAATACAAGGGAACAAAAAAATGAGTTTTTCCTACTCGTTACAGACATCCCAACCATTGCATATCAATGTAAGGTGAAATACTAACCTAGTACAAATATCCAACCAACCAAGCAAAAAAAAAAAAAACAAGAGGACACTTTCTTTTCGGTGAAGACTTTTTTTTCTTGCTTCACTTCAATTGTTTTACATTTTAAATTTACATAAATCGGCGAGGATGAAATCAGGATATCAGGATAAAAATCTTAAAATGATAAAAGAAGTTCTTTTAAAAACTGTTATCGATACAAATTATTAGATAAAATTATGACATCCAGACGCCGTTCCATACTTAAAAGAGATAACAACAACGATGAAAATCATACTCATAGCAATAAGTTGTGTAGTTTTGTGTCAATCCCTCATGTTTCAGGATTATTTGAGTCGTTAAATAGAACTTTTACGAAATATAACATGAAATTCGTTGGAGAAAACTTAAATGATTTGCGGTCAGTTTTCGATTCGGGCAAAGATGCGTTACCTGGAGATAAACATTAAAATTTGGTGTACAAAATTCCATGTAAAAATTGTAACAAGCCATACATTGGTCAGACTAGTCGATTATTTTCCGGTAGATTAAATGAACACAAGAACATCAAAGTTTCTCATGACCACCAAAAGGCCATAACCAAACATATGTTACAATTTAATGACCAGTTTGATTATGACAATGTAAGAATTCTCAATGAAGAACCTTGTTATTATAACAGATTAATTTTAGAAATGTACAATATTGTAAGTCACACTGATTCAGTTAATCCGAGATAGGATGTGGAAAAATTGTGCGACACCTATGTAAAATTAATCACCGACGCTAGTCTCTAGGATAAGTTACCGGCTGTTTTCACAATTAGTCTAATTTTAAGTGATAATTTCTGTTCTTTTTTCTCGGTTCGTTTCCTCCTTACTTCCTTATTCTTGACCAAGGTGGTGTCCGCGTACGCACGCAACTGTTAATCAAAATTTTGCAAATTTGAAAATACTTGTTACGGACGGAGAGGTGTAAAGTAAGTAGAAAAAGAAAATGTCAAATTCGCGGTTCCTTTAAAATATGATTAACGTATCAAGTCCACGGCCAAGCATCTTTTTTCAATGTAAATAGGTCAGTATGATCAGTTTTAGGTTATAATTTAAAAACACGTGTTGATCACGCTTAGCTTATCTGTTTCACCGATTCAAATATCGTTATGGGATATGATGTTTTTGATTTCTTTGTTTGTTCAAGATTTTATTGTGATTAAAAATTTGTATCTGTGAGTTCCGTCCAAGGGCCCTCGTCGATTAATGTAAATTTAAAATGTAAAACTATTGAAGTAAAGCGAGAAAAAGAAGTCTTCACCGAAAAGAAAGTTTCTTTCTGTTTTTTTTTTTTGTTTGGTTGGAAATTTGTACTGAATTAGTATTTCACCTTACATCGATTTGTAATAATTGGGATGTCTAACGAGGAGGAAAGAAAAATTTTTTTTGTTCCCTTGCTGCATTAGATGTAATAAACTTTTCCTGAGGATGACCCACATCCTAGGGTCGAAACGTTGACTGATAATTTCGTTGTTTTTAATAAGAAAATCTACATATCCAAGAATGTTTTCTACATTAAACCGAAGGTCAAGAATTGATTCACTTTCTTAGTTTAGTTCGTAGTATTGTCTAGCTTGTCGATTTGTGACACATAATATAGACTAATCCTATCTGTCTCTACGTAACTTTTGCTGAGAGGGGTAGGACTGGTTGTTATAAGAACGTGATGATCAAATTATTTGCGTAAGAACATGTAGTGTGAGAAGCTATTCTGAATGAAACGTAATTTGGAAATGATACTTTGGGGCGTAACACACACAACTGAATGCGACAATGAACAGATTATGATTGCAGTGATTGATCGTTCTTGACTCACTTATAACTACGGCAGAACCCGCAGAGCCAGAAAATTGAACTAGTTGCCCAATACACGACCGATCACCTCAGAAGCCTTTTTCTATCTGCCTCGGGCTGAGAGTTTCCAAAAGAGCTCGCCGTGGGTAACCACTCCCACACATTTAGTACAGTGAATTCGCCACATGTCCTGACTGCATTGGAGGAGACAGCTTTGAAGATCTCGACTTCCGCCACTTTCTTTAATTTATGACTCGAAGTTGAGTGCTGAACAAGCCTACCTCTCAGACTCTGGTTACACTCTTTGAACTAATTTACTGTTATCCTCACATGCGAAGACAGGAGGAAAATTTTACCCGACTCGTCATGGTCAGTCGTAGATCCATGCGATCTTCTTCAAATTTACCGGGTGGACCGTGTAGTTTTCCATGCGCATGTCGTTATTCCGCATTGTAGAACAGCACTGGCAAGATGCAATACTCATTGCATCTTATCAAGAGATGTAAGATTCAAATTGCACTATACTTTCAAACAACCCAAGAGTGCACTAGGCGTGAACAGGATTTCCTGTCCGGCATAATATACCGGGAATTTTTGTGGATTGTAAACGATAGGAATATCAACCCAAAATTTGCGCGGCCTAGGAGATGGCTTTTAACCATATCCTGTTCAAGCTAGCTTTATTCTATTTGAACGTGAAAATGGCATGTGCAGAATTTGAACTCGAGAATTGCTCGTGTAAAATTTGAAGGCCGGAAGCATTTTGTTGAACGGTAAGACAAGTACAAGGAATTAGTTTGCGCATGTGCGGAAGTTATTCTGCAAATATTTATGGAACATTAATCAATTTAATTTCCATATTAGGTGATATTTTTTTGTTCATTTGATCTTGTGAACTGGTAAAGTTACGAGAAAACTGGACCAGGCAAGGAAGATGACTCAACTCAACTGATCGACAAAATTGATTAATTATAATGTCAGGTTTGGCTTGCAATTAATTTATCACAAATTAAGTGATTCCTCAGATGTTTTTGTTGAATCGTTGGAACAAAGAAATGATTACTAATCACCGTAAATGATTAAGGGGGGGGGGGTAAGGTTTTGCACTTTCGGAAAATCGAATTTATTTTTGTCCTATCTTAATGTTAAACATTTCAAGAATATATTCCCAAAATTTTAAGTCGATCTGAGCAAAACACTTGAAATTATATTTTATTTAGTAAAGACAGGTAAGTAAAGCCATAAAGACATATTTTATACTTGTATGTATATACTATACACTGTACAATATTTTAAAACGAGAGACGAACCTCAGTTTGTCGTTGTACATTCGATCGTGCGCTTGTGATTTTTTTTCGAAACTACTTTTAAAAAGTCCGTGCTCACTGCCATTTGAAAACTACTTGACCGATTCATTTCAAACTTGGTACACATTTTCTTCATTTAAAATACCTTCCCCTAACGTGCAGTTAAAATTTTTTTGTTTACATTGAGGGGGTTTCCCACCCACAAAATGGTGGAATTTTTCGCGAATAATACCAGTTTACACTTTAGATGGCTACCAAAAATGAGAAAAACAATAATTGAAGAACGTTGGGGGGAGGATTTGATGATATTTTGACTAAATGTTGATGATTTTTGATATCAGATAATTTCCGACCGAGATATAGCGAACACCACAAATTGTTTTTTTTTCTGAGACGTTCTGGGGCAAGCTCTGTCACCGGCTTGTTTTTCTGTATTTCCGCATGAAAAAAATACAGAATATTGTTAAAAGTATACTTAATAATGTACAAAACGTTTGACTAAATTTGTTCAATCCATACTTTTAAAAAAAATTCACAAAAAAAGTGTTTTTTTTTACGCTGCAAACCTTACCCCCCCCTCTTAATTATCATCTTCTAACAAACTTACGCTACATTAGTAATTTGTGTGACACGAACTTGAGGTTGAACAACGAATTACGAATAAATGAATAAGCAAACTCGTCGGATTGAAATGATGCATTAGTAACAAATTGTTTAGTCAAAAATAATAGTAATAAATCCAAGAGAATTAATTTTTGGACCATTGAGTTGGCCATTTTCAAACATCAGTCCCACGATGAGCCTCGTTGATACATTCAAGTCGCAGCGATCAGCTTTCTGGGGTTAAGGCTCATCGAGAGATTTGGCTGATTTCCATCCAGGTATTTAACCACTGAAAGGTGCTTCGCTATGGTTTGAGTTTATCGACGAGGATCGTCCAAGAACTGATGTTTGAAATGGCCAGCACAATCGTTCAAAAATAAATTCTCTTAGATTTCTTACTGTTATTTTGAGGAAACAATTTATTACTGATCCATCGTTATAATCCGACGAGTTTGCTCATTTATTTATTCGTTATTCGTTGTTTGATCTCAACTGCGTGTTACACAAATTATTAATGTAGCGTAAGTTTGTTAGAAGATAATTAATAATTATTTATTTCAATGAGCAAGAATTTCGTTGTTCGATCGATTTAACAAAAAGTTCAAAGGAATGAATTAATTCATGATAAATTGATTGCAAGTCAAGCCTGACATTTTAATAATACCTTCTGTCGATCTATGGACTTGAATCATTTACGTTATTCGTAGAATAATTTCTGCACACGATCAAACTAATTCCTTGTACCTTTCTTTCCGTTTAAAAAAATGCTTTCAGCCTTCAAATTCTACATGAGCTATTCTCGAGTTAAAATTCTACGCACGCCATTCGTGACTTCGAACAGGGTACGCTTGAACACAATTCCACTAGGCCGCGCGTGTTTTGGGTTAGTATCTCTACCGTTCACCATTCAAGATGAGTCTCGGTATATGCTTATTACATCAAGGCAATTACGAACTTTATCAGTAGTATAGATGCGCCGGTTCTAACTCAAAAAATGGCGGCGTAGCCCTCCTTCCCCTCTACCTTGCCAGCGATCGGTATGTCACCCCCCCCCCCCCTCCCCCCCCCACGATGGTGAGCCTTACCTATGATATTGCAACCGGATGTTAACATACATAACGTCACCATCATTTTCGCTCAATTTTGTCGTCAGACGAGCGGCCATTTTGATTTTTGCTTGGTCGGATGAGCAGCCATTTTGATTTTTTATCGTCAGCCAGCTTGATCATGAGATTTTTTGCTTGGTCGGATGAGCAGCCATTTTGATTTTTTCACCGTCATCCGTAAACTTTCACGCTAATAGTTTGCCCCCAGGGCGAAAATAATATTTTCCACATACTTCAAATACATTCTTTTGTGTTAATTGACCGGATGACGACACCGCAATTAGATAGGCTGGGGATGTTGTTGATGATCCGTAAACTTTCACGCTGATAGTTTGCCCCGAGGGCGGAAATAATATTTTCCACATACTTCGAAAATATTCATTTGTTTTAATTAACCGGATGACGAAGGGCGTACAAAGCTTAGACCTCTCACTACTACGCCCCAAAATTTTTGCGATCTATCTGCATATATTAATTCAACGCATCCGATGCAGACTCATCAGTCCTACACGATACGTGCAAGTCAAAAGTTCATCGAAGTTCTGCTTATATCAACGTTGAAGTCATGGCCGCTGAAACATACTCAAATCTCGTCAAAACGATGGAGAATGCTCACGATTTGTTGGGTGAGCTGTATCCCAAGCGTGAGAATGACGACATCTTCCAGCACTGGATTGAAGTTGGAATGGAAAATCTCCAATTGCTGCGTGATGTTTCCGAACGCCCGAGAACGAGCATAAGTGCGAAACTGCAAATTCAGCATACAATCACGCTCGTACAATCCTGGATAGCAAAGATTCGGCAACAGCTGAGGCAGCGACAGCAGCAGCGGCAGCAGCAGCAGCACGCCGTGGCGATGGGTGCCAATATCGGCAGTCCTACGAGTGTACAGTGAGACGACGTCGATAGTGGTTTTGCCAACAGGATCCGAACGGGAGTTGCCACAAATCTCGGGCATAAGAATTTGGAAGCCTTTTTGGACGACGCGCAGCGGATCATCGTTGAGCGATTGAGGCTGGTACTGCGCGAGGAGGGTAATGTAAAGGTTAACCTCACATTATGGTACAAATTTGAAAACATAAATCACGAGGAGATTGCGGAAGAAGTTAAAAGCTTCAACACTTCCAACATCGCGATCCTCCCCTCGAGCGATATAGACGGTTAGTTTACACACGCAAGGGCCGATCTACTTGTAAAGGTTGAGCATTTTGAAGACCCACATTGAATCGACGAGGAAATAACTAGGAATTTGAATGACACCATATTTTTTTGAGTTAAATTAATTGAATTTATTCATGTAATTCGACTTCATTTTTCTATTCCAAATAATAATTATTATTTTTCCTTCAATTCAGATAGATTTATTAAATTGAAATTGCTTCATTTGAATTCAGGTATTTGGGAATTTCCTTCTTCTTGATTTAAAATTACTTTTCTATTTGAATTTAATTATTTTTCTCTTCAAACACAAAATTTTGGCACGAATCTAAAGTAATTTAAAGTAACTTGACTTATTACAACTCTTCCTAATTCAGTTATATCTCAAATAATTCTCATGATTTCAGTTATCATTTTTAGCGATTCAGTGCACGGAAAAAAAAATTCTGTTCGGCGAGCTGTATTCTACAGCTCCAGTAACTATACGCACTCTACGGTCTATCTTGTAGTTACAGCAACTATATATTAGTCAGCTCTGATAGCTGCAAGTTGTTCAGCTCTCACAGCTGAATGGTTTTGCTCTAAGAGCTGTAAGTTGCGCTGTGCTCTGGTGCGGTGACATATTTCATAACCTTCAAATTTCATGAGTATGATTTAAATACAGTTGATAGATAATTGTTTAAATAGTCCATTCAAATATGTAAATGACACTGAATAAATAATGATAATAATGATGAAAAATAATACTAATAGCAATATAATTGTACTATTTAATAATAAGCGCTGTGAGCGGAGCCGAAAAATTCTGGTCTAGCTCTTCGAACGAAGCTGTTTAGCTGAGAGAGCTGAACAACGTACAGCTATGACAGCTGACTAACAGTCAGTTATACGAACCATGCAGTGCTCTTCCAATAACAGAACGTTTAGTTCGACGAACTGTTTACAAGTAACTATCTAATATTTAGTTCCACGAGCTGAATTTTTTTTTCCGTGTGAATTCTCATTTATTCAGTTATTTTGTGTTAACTCAGGTGAATCGTAATTGATTTACAAACCCATTGACACGTCAATTCAGCGAGTTGTTTTTCTCTCGCATTATTGAAAAATCGGATGTCAATGATGAATTTAAAACAAGTGAAAAAATTATGTTGCAAAGACACAAAAAATGTTCGGAAAGCATAATTCTGAAGATCTCAAGCCAGATTGATTGAATGAGTAATTATGAACCCTAACGGCATATTAATCATCTAAAATCTCTAGTTTTATGTACACATCGATGATTGGAAGTGTTTTATAACATTAAATCTTGAATCCGCTGATTTATTTGGAGATTTATTTTTATTTTCACTCGCAGATGTGTGTTCCGTAGTATTGTGTAGCTGGGCATTCGCTTATGTTTCACACGCATGAGTGTGCGTCCGTGGGTGTGCGGCCGGCAGCGTGTGCCGCGGCAACAATACCGAAGTCAGCGCTCGAGAAGGGGTACAACAAGGCGAGAGGGGAGGTGCCGATATTTAATTCGTAAACGAATAATAATAATTCACCCGGACGAACAAAACAGCAATTTCCGTGGCGGCAAATCGAGATGAAATGGTGCACTCTGATTGGCCTAACGCTATCGCTTATAATTCAAAAACTATGCGCCGGACGAGCTTGCGGCAAAGAAATTCTCGGTTGGATTTGAGTCAGGTATCACGCTGGCTGGTCCGTGTCCCCCAATTTAGAGACATCCTGTATATTGCACTACAGAAATTTGAAACAGTGTTTGAATTTAGCATTGAAAGTAACGAAAGTGCACAAGAGTTTTAAAGTTTGTACAATCTCCATGGCTCGCGCCTTACATCACGCTCAACACGGACATGCGCAAGCGGTCTAGGAACGAATTTGAGAAAAACTTTTACAAACTCATGGATAACGCGGTGTTCGGCAAGACTATGGAGAATGTGCGAAATCATAAAGATGTTAAATTGGTTATAAAATGGGGGGGGGGGGGGGGGGAAGAGGTGGTGCGAGAGCGCTTATTGCTCGAGCAAACTTTCACAACTGCACCGAATTTGGCGCTGATATGGTCATCTTTGAAATGAATCGTGTTAAAGTGCACTTCGCCAAACCTATTTACGTCGGCGCATCGATTCTAGATCTGTCAAAAATCATTCTTCATGATTTCCACTATAATTATGTAAAATCCGACTTTTCTAACAGCGCGGTCAAATTGTATACCGACACAGACAGCCTTATTTATCAATTTAACGTACCGAACATCTACAATATCATCAAACGTGATGTGGATAAAATGTTTGATACCTCTGACTTTTCGCCCGACAATGTGTATGGCATTCCGCTTAAAAACAAGAAACGACTAAGCTAATGAAGGATGAAAATAATGGTAAAATTATGACAGAGTTTGTGGGACTACGAGCAAAGCTGTACACATTTACTACGATGGTTGAGGATGGGGAAAAAGTGAGTAAGCGTGCCGAGGGTGTGAAAAATTCTTCGATAAATAGCATCACGTTTGATGATTATCAGCCCTGTCTGATGGCTTACCAAGAGTTGACCCTTCCCTAGTGTTTAATACGAAGTAAACAACATGAAGTAAGCACGATCGTACAAAAATAATTGGCTCCGAGTTGGCAAGATAACAAGCGGCAATTGATAACTGCACAGATTGACACCCTACCTTGGGGGTTTGTACCAGCAATCAATAGCTATAGGATAAAACTGTAGACGTAGAATTACTGTAAATATTGACTGGATTTGCAAATGTGATTTCATATACTTAATAACTATTTATTTATTTATTATTGATATATCGAGAAATGATTCATTTTTATTTGTTTACCACCAGAAAAGTTTTCAGAAATTGAAAAAAAATTTTCAGAAAATGAAAAAAAGTTGTCCGAAAACTTTATTCCCATTTGATTGTTACGTCCTCCAGACTTCTTATTCCTTTCCCACACTCTTAGTTACCTTACGCTCTATAGTCTACTCTTATCGTCCGCGAGTCAGCAGATTCTTCTGTAACTCGCGGCTAGCTTGCCTGCTACATCCCGCTAAACTAGGCAGATCCATCCTAGCGCTCAAGCAAGACACCTATCCCTCTAAACCAAAACCATACCTTTTTCCCTCGACCGACTCCGTTGCATTGACTACTAATAAACAGTCATATACTTTGAATCGTTCACCTTCCCTTAATACCGATCCCTTTCTATTCCATTCACTTGATGCATTGATAGTAGTAGCACACGAGTGCATAGTCGACGTGAACGGACCCTATAATAGCCAAATAACATCTTGGCTGGGCGTGGAGTAAGCTCCGATTACCGCTCATCGGAGCCTACGCAATCTACCCCGTAACATAATTAACACGTGAAAAAAGTTTTCAGAAAATGAAAAAAAGTTTTCTGAGAATGAAAAAAAGTTTTCCAAAAATAAAATGTGTGATAATCGTATGGAAAAATTGCAGATTATTATTATTGTTCTTGTTGTCGTTGTTGTTGTCGTTGTTGTTGTTGTTATTGTTATTATTTTCATAGTGCCGAGTATGGCACATGTGCGTACAAAGGAGATATATGTGGAAATATTTTTATATTCAAATCTATTATTGTAATTCGGAAAATACATACAAATTATGTCACATGTCTGTTTTATTTATCCAGCTATTGTGCGAACTATCAAAACGCAACCACTTCACATAAACCTGATTCCCCCGTTTGCGTAATACGTTCTCCACAAGGTAGCCGTCGGGATATTTTACTCTGCCAAGCTTCTACTCGTAGAAGCCTCCCTCGATGGGATGATGGGATGATCTTAATAATTGGT
This sequence comes from Neodiprion lecontei, assembly GCF_021901455.1. Taxonomy (NCBI): domain Eukaryota; kingdom Metazoa; phylum Arthropoda; class Insecta; order Hymenoptera; family Diprionidae; genus Neodiprion; species Neodiprion lecontei. The sequence goes on from NC_060263.1 coordinate 13,778,578, forward strand.
AAGTTTGTACGTCGGTGGATTGGTATTTTTCATCTCACTCACGGTGAATATACCAGTCGTCCAATTGGGTGTATAGCCTTTTTCGAATACATTCTTGTACTTGCTGATTCGAACTCGAACGCCCACACTGAATTTCCGCGCACGATTACTTCGTTTGATTTGCCGAGGCTTGTACACGCTACGATGCAGCTGTTTTTCATTCTCCCTGCTAACATCCATCGGTTTCATTCGAATCGTGCGATGTTTGGTGTTGTTGTAGGACTTCATTGAATCATCCAAAATAATAATCCACTCGTACGATCCTTGGAGAGTAAACCGCTTCCACATTTTATTTTTCAATGCTCGATTGAATCGTTCGCATATTGACGCCTATAAGTTGCTGAATGTCGAATACATGTTGATATTGTGATGCTTCACGAGGGCTTTGAATTCGCTGTTGTAATATTCTTTGCTTAATCAACGTGTTGATGTGTAGGTATACGGCTCTGGGTCAGTAGAGATTTCATGGTGGCAGTGACAACTTTCCCACTCTTGGACTATCGGCACCGCCCACGCGTACTTGGAAAATATATCGACGATTGTTAGGAGGTATTTGTATCCCTTGTTGTGCGAGCTGTATGCGGTCATATCGACGAGATCAGCTGGCCAGGTTTCATCCAGTCCACCTACATCTACGAATCGGCGCGGATAGTTGCGTCGAGCCTGTCTGTGGAGTTCAGCAGCTATTACAGTCTTCATTGTTCCCAACTCTTCACCTATTAATTTTTCGAATTACCGTCCAACCACTCTGGTTCCTCAATCGATACTAATTCCCTGCTGGTCTGTCCCGGCGTCGGTGTTGCTTGCTCCCCAATATGTTTGATGCGATTCAACGTGTTTTCTATAATTTCGTTAGTTATGCGTAGCTGTTTCAACTCCTCGTTGTGCTCATGCGCGAAACTCTCAAAATTTGATTGAAAAGTATCCACAATATCCACAGCCATAGACCGTAAAGCGGTATTGAGAACTTTAAAGGAAACAGCATCGGTAGAGTGCTGCGGATCAGCTATGTTACACAATCGTTTACCATCCAAATCATACTGATTGTCGTTGGTGGTTTTGAATCCAACACCCGGAGGCCCACGAACAAATTTTCACCCCCACCTCGCTCCGAGTGTCGTCCAAATATGTCTATACTCATCACTGGACGGTCACTGAACAAATGGTGATTCTATGTTTATTGAAGTAAATAACGTGATGGCTGATGAACAACTCAACTGTATTTCTAATATGATAATGACATTAAATCTGACGTTTACATGTTATCGACATTACATTTGACGTTTACCTAATATACATAACTCCCGACAGGTGGCGGCAGTAGTTTCATTTGGATATAAATTCTAACACCCCCACTATATCAAAATGAAAAACAAACTAAATATCACTTACAATCTATTACAATCAGATACAACAATAAATTTAATTTTCAACCATACCAAGTTTTTTTATAAATTTATAATGCTTTTCACCTGATAATCCTTTAGTTAATAAGTCAGCTGGCATATTGGAAGTTGGCAAATAATTTGTTTGAACTCGACCACTATTAACAGTATCTTTGACAAAATTGTATCTCACATCAATGTGCTTAGACCGCTTGTGAGTTTGATGATTATTTGCCATCTTTAATGCACTCTGACTGTCATTATATAAAACTATTTTATTACAATGACCTCTTAATTCAGATTCTAAGTCCTGTAAATAAATAGCTTCACGACAAGCTTCCGATAAAGCCATGTGTTCTGCTTCAGAGCTACTTAAGGCTACTGTTCTTTGCTTCTTGCTTTCTCAAGAAATGGCAGACCCAGATTTTATAAAACAAAAACCTGTATAAGACCTTCTGTCTGAGGAATCACTGGCCCAATCTGCATCTACAAAGCCTTCTAGTTCTGCCCTTTTTTTGGAATATTGCAAACAATAATTCTTTGTTTTTGACAAATATTTTAAAATTCGCTTTGCATAATTCCAATGAATATATGAATAACAATTGTTAAATTGACTTAGGTAGCTGACTGAGAAAGAGATATCTGGTCTTGTCAAGACCGCTAAATACATCAAGCTACCTATTAAATTTTGATAAGGTAACTTATCTACACAAACATCAGACTTTTCAATGTTTAATTTACATTCAATAGGTGTATTGGCAGTATTACATTCAGATATATTAAACTTTTGAAGTAATTGTTCAATATAATGCTCCTGATCAATTGTAATTACATTTGAATCTCTGTTTACATTAATTCGCATGCCTAGATACTGTTTGACCTGGCCTAGATTCTTTATTTTGAAATTTATATTTAATGCATTTATCAGAGAGTCACTTTCAGTCTTGTAATTTGAAAAAATTAGGAAATCATCTACATATACACCAACAATAGTTTTCTTATTGTTATTATGGTTTTTTATAAATACACAAGGTTCCAATTTACATTTACTGAACCCTAAACTGCATAATATTTCCTCTACTTTTTGATACCAAACAAGTGAACTTTGTTTTAAACCATATACAGCCTTTTTTAATTTCAATACTTTGTTTGAATTTTTACTAGAGAATCCTTCAGGCAATTGCATAAAGATACTTTTTTTTAAATGTCCATTAAGAAAGGCTGTTGTCACATCTAAGTGAGTTATGTCCATGTCTAACTGCACACTCAATGCTAATAGTAACCGCAAGGTTGAATGTCTAATCACTGGGGAAAAGGTTTCTTGGTAGTCAATGCCAGCCTTTTGCGAAAAACCTTTGGCTACTAATCTGGCTCGATATCTCACTTTACCATCACAGTCATATTTCTTACGTAAGACCCACTTACACTGCACTACACTTGCATTATCTGGAGCATCGACAATCTCCCACACCTGATTGTCATCGAATGACTGAAGCTCCTCTGCCATTGCCTGGAGCCACTGCTGTTTTTCTGGACCATGGATAGCCTCCTCATAAGTCAAGCTGTCTTCACCTGTAGAGGTAGTAGTACATGTCATGTTAGCATGACCATATCTTGATGGTTTCTTCCTAGGTCTCTTCAATGTTTCTTCACAGGACAGTGGCTGACATGGTATCCCTTGTGGTGATGAGTTCTTTCCTTCCTCATCATCATCAGCAGATGCCTGCTGCTCACTAGATGTCCCTCCTGCTGAAGAATTCTCACCTTCTGTTTCATCTTGCATCTTTTGCCTGTCATCAGAACATTCACCATCTAGGTATTCACTTGAACTTGAATGATAAATAGGTTTAAGTTTCACCACAGATTCTTCACTTAATTCCCCCACTGAATCTGTGCTTTCCATGGGAACTGAGACAGTGATTTCTTTCTTTGGTATTTCCATGATTACAACATCTCTGCTGTTTGTAATAATATTAGAGGCGGGATCATAAATTCTGTAACCCTTCACATTTTCACAAAAACCAACCAATATATATTTCTTAGACTTCTTATCCCACTTGGTCCTTTTTTCCTTTGGTATATGTGCCATCACAGTACTCCCAAAAACATGTATATGTTCCAAGTTGGGTTTTTTACCAGTCCATAATTCAAACGGAGTCTTTTCAATACCTGAAGCTACCGATCTGTTTTTTAAATAGACGGCTGTATTTGCAGCTTCTGCCCAATATTTCTTTTCCAAATCAGCTTCGAAAAGTAAGCATCTTGCTTTCTCCACTATGGTTCTGTTTGATCGCTCACAGAGTCCATTCTGCTCCGGGGTATATGGGTTTGTTTTTTGATGAATAATGCCGTCAGACTTCAAGTAATTTTCAAATTCATTGCTGCAATATTCGCATCCATTGTCAGTTCTTAAATGTTTTATTTTTGTATTGTGAATATTCTCCGCCATAGACTTGAATTCTTTAAAATAGTTCAACACTTCACTTTTAGCTTTCAGGAAGTAAATGAAGGTCATCCGAGTATAGTCGTCTATAAATAGCACAAAATATCTAGCACCTGCAATTGACTTGATCTCCATGGGACCACAGATGTCTGAATGTACAATTTGAAGTATTTCTGTTGCACGTGAACCTGTCGCAAATGGCAATCTTGACTGCTTTCCTTCACAACATGTCTGACAGCTTGACTTGCCTGTTGTAAAAGAGTCAGGATAATTCAGTTCATCCACTAAACCACAACGCTTCATTTTGTTCATATCCATACTGTTTATATGGCCAAGTCGTCTGTGCCATGTTTCCCCACTTACTTGAGTTGAAGTCAATAAACAGTTCTGTGTTTGTAAATTAACTCTGTACACACCATCAATTAAATCAGCTTCAGCAACTAATTCGCCTAATTGATTTCTAATCAAACACTTGTTAGGCTCGAAAACTACACTGTTTCCATTCTTTATCAATTCACTTACTGATAATAGGTTAGTTGCGAGACTAGGTACACACAACATATTTTTGATAGTAATGTTGTAGTTATGACTTGTTGTTATTTCCACGTCTCCAGAGCATAAAACAGGCACTTTTGTCTCATTCGCAACTATTATCTCAGGTAAATTCTGTGAATAATTAGAGTTTTTCAACCAATCTTCATTCGCCGTCATGTGCATGCTTGCCCCCGAATCTATGTAGAAATCACTTTTGCTGAACTTTGCGCTAAGAAAAACAACGTTGAATGCGTTACTCTGTTTCTTATTATCTGTTTTCTCGTTCGAAAGTGGACACTGATTACGATAATGGCCTATCTGCTTGCAATGATAACATGTTATCATTTTATTAGTTTTCGTATTTTTGACATTTGAGTTCGATGTATATCCGCCATTTTGACTGGTACTACCATTGCTGCCAACTTTGCCGTTTTTCTTTTTATTATGCCAACTTCTAGCCACTAATGCTGAATTACGTTCCGTTTCACTAGAGTTGATTGATTCCATATCGATCAATTTCGTCTTGATGGAATCGGCAGTGATTGGAATTCCCGAGTGTTCTATAGCCATAATCATTGGCATAAATTGCTCTGGTAATCCGGCGAGTAATAAAGAACCCACCCATTCATCGTTGATGGCAGACCCTGTGCCACTTAAACGTTGAGACGTTTCCACTATTTGTGTCACATAATTCGTCATATTCTCACAATTATCTAATCTTATGGATATTAGATGACGAAGCAAAGTAATCTTCCTCGAAAATCCTGAATCGTCGAACAAAGTTCGTAGTTTTGCCCATAATTCCTTCGTGGTCTTTGTTTCCTTTATGTGTACAAATAACGATGAATCGATCGTCAAAATCAATTTTGCTCGTGCCTTTGCATCTGTCGCTGCCTCTGTAGCTTCGGTACCTTCTGTTTTCAGGTATTTGTCAGCACCTTCGAGAACCAGTAGGTTTTCTACATCGAACGCCCAATCGTCGAAATTCTCTCTTCCTTTTAGCTTAGGAATGCTTGCGAGGTAATTGGAACTCATTGTCTTTCTTACACGACACAAAACCTATGCGAAATACTAACAAGAAACTTTATTTTAACGCGTGTTATGGTCTGGGCCCATAACCTAAAGTAAATAACGTGATGGCTGATGAACAACTCAACTGTATTTCTAATATAATAATGACATTAAATCTGACGTTTACATGTTATCGACATTACATTTGACGTTTACCTAATATACATAACTCCCGACAGGTGGCGGCAGTAGTTTCATTTGGATATAAATTCTAACATTTATCCGCCGCTAATAAACGATTCCAGCCTCGCGCAACTCCTCAATAATGGAGACTATTTCGTCAGAATGGCTGGTATTGCTTGCTGCCTGTGACGCCTCAAGCAGCCTGAGACGATCTACAATTTCATTTGGATCATCCCTGTAGACGTAATCAACATCTTGGCCTTCCTTTCGCGCAATCTCATAGTCGGGTAAGCCTTTACCCGTTTTTTTCGGCGAGCTAACGTGTTGTGCAATGAAATTTCTATATGAGTAAGAATTTCTTCTCTGCATGCACGATGTAAGGAGACTGTAGTGTGTAGATGTTATGTTTACCCTATCAATCCTTTGTTTCCGATGAGAAGCCCATAAGACGGCAATGTCGTCTAATAAATGAGATGCGGGTGTGCCGCATTTTTAATTTTTCAAATTCACCAGTTGTTCAAATTTACATATTTCCAACAGAATTCTCTCGTAGATTAATGATTTGCACACCCGCATCTCATTTATTAGACGGCATTGCCGTCTTACGGGCTTCTCATCGGAAGCAAAGGATTAAAAGGGTAAACATAACATCTACACACTACAGTCTCCTTACATCGTGCATACAGAGAAGAAATTCTTACTCATACATAAAGTTGGTACAAGAAAACAAATTTAAACTCACTGGTTATGAGAGAAATTAACGACAACAGAGTCAGGGCGGCTAGGTGGTCTAGTGGAGTGAGTCTCCGGTAAAGCATCTCTAGATACCAGGTTCGATTCCTGGCTCCGTCGTTAATTTTTCAAATTCACCAGTTGTTCAAATTTACATATTTTCAACGAAATTTCTATACTTTGCGCTTCCTAAATTATCTCGAAGACTTTCATCGGCTTGGTAACGTTTTCGATACGCATTTGTCGGCGTTATAATTTTCATGTGATTATTCTTGTCCGCGTCATTCACAATCAATGCATCGGGTGATTTTTTAAACAATAATTCAAGTAATCCTGGTGTTCTCTTATAACTTTCATCTCCCACATTGACCAGATTATCAATGAAATTGATCGGCGTATCACCAATCATCATACCGTTTGTCAACTTTCGAACACCGTATGTGGTATCCAAATCCCTCTTTTTGCTTGTGCTGAACATTTTCAAATATCGCGCCATGGAATCCGTTGTTTTCTTCACCGGCGTACTTGGAGTAGAAATTTCACCAAACTTCAGTGTTTCATCACTTGCGTCCATGAAATTCCCATCATGCGTATCCTTATCCTATCTATTATAGAGTCTTGGTGATCGGTCAATTAAGAAAACGTATTTTTAGTTAACGTTTCGACCCGGATATGGGCCCTCCTCAGAACGATTTATTTTTTCAAACTGTCAAAAATAACAAAAAGATTTTTGTAAAATACATAATAGTACTAGAAGTAATCAGACTTGAATATTGTAGATGTAATACTCTCAGAGTTATTATATATTGTTGATAGTAAGAACCTTATGATTAATTGAATAAGGATGTTTTTTGAGTGTTATTTACCTTTTGAATTAAGTAAGTGGACTAAGATGTAGTCGAATTCACAATTACAATTGGTGGAAACAGTGTTCTTTTGAGTGACGGTAGACAATGTCAATCTTCAGTTATTTTATATGTGGGAGTTAATAGTTGGTAGTCATTAATTAAAAAGATTAAAGAACTATGTTTTTTCACAGTCAGTATGTCATTGTGTTAAAAGGTTATTAAAGCAGGTCTTTTAAGCAATAAAATTAATTCACAGGTGTCAATGAAGTGGAGGTAGGCTCTTTATAATTAATTCTACATGTCTAACGAAATATTGTTGGTTGAACCAATTGTGTCAACAGGTGAATAACGACTGATGGGAGAAAATAATATAATCCAGAGTGAAGGTGAACCTATTATAAACAATTATACAGAAAAACAGTAAATATTTTGTAAGAAAAGTTGTGTAGAAAGGACTGTATAATGGGGACAAAAAATTTTTTATATGTAGTTAGGGTTAAACAATATTTGTTGTGTGGGCGGAGATTAGAGGTTTGTAAATATTACTTAAATGTTCAACGTCTTGTCTAAGATTAACAGAATTGGTATGGCCTACAATGTTGCACATTTCTAATAACAGTCTTCTATAATAATTGTGTTCTTCACAAAGGATGTTTGTGTTGTCGTAATTAAAAGTGTGTTGTTTATCGATACTATGTTTCGTTAGAGCTGTGTGACGTTCTTCAGTCTCATGTATGTTGCGTTGGTGTTCCCTAATTCTAGTGTTGAGATGTCGACCTGTTTGACCTATGTAGACTTGATTGCAGTCATTGCAAGGAATTTTATACACGACATTAGATCGTTTGCCCATGGGGATCTTGTCTTTGCCTGTATCAAAAACTAGTTGTAAATCTTTTGAATTTTTTCCAACAAACTTGACATTATATTTGGCGAATAAGCGGTTAAGTGACTCAAAGAGGCCGGCTACATGTGGGATGGAGATATATGTAGTAGCGGGTCTATTGTTATCTTCAGCGGGAGCAGAGTCAATATTATTTTCAAGTATGTTGTTGATATAGGTGCGTCTCTTATTAATTTGTTGGTGTAATAGGCCATGAGGGTAATCGTTCCATCTTAGTACATTGTATATGATTGACAGGTTTTTTTCGTGGAACTCTGTACTAGCTAGTTTGATAGCTCTGTCAACAAGGTTGAAGAGTGTGCCTATTTTGAAGGACAAAGGATGGTGAGAGTTTAAATTCAGGTATCTTTGTGACCAGGTTTTTTTGTGAAAACCAATCTGTCTTGATATAATTATTGTTGTGTATCAACAATACGTCTAAGAAACTGATGGCGTTATTTTCTTCTGTTTCGATAGTAAATTGTAGTCCAGGATGGCACCGGTTAAAAATATTAAGAATGTGATGTATTTTTTCATTTGGAACAGCAGTAAGAATATCATCTACGTATCGAAAATAGAACGGTAAAACAAAACCAAGGTCGTTAATGCAAGACGTTTCCAAGTCTTCCATGACGAGGTCTGACAAGATTGGGGAGAGAGGAGATCCCATAGGCAAACCAAACTGTTGTGCATAAGTATCATTATTAAATTTGAATATTGCGGAGTCAAAAAATATTTTTAAAGCTTTTTCAAGTTCACTAAGGGGGATTGGGATCTTATTTTCTAAAGAAGCCCAACGATTGTTTATTGCACGCATTGCGAGATCTGTAGGAACGTTGGTGAAGAGTGAAATTACATCTAAAGATATTAACGTGTAATTGTCTGGGATAATCAATGTTTTAATTTTATCCACTGAGAAAAAGCTATCCTTAACTCTCGAGATGGGAGGTGTGATATTGGTGGTGAGCCATGAATTGATTGTTTTGGCTAAGGTATAGGTCGGGCTATTGACAAATGAGACTAGATGATGAGTGAGAATTTCTTCTCTGCATGCACGATGTGAGGAGACTGTAGTGTGTAGATGTTTATGTTTACCCTTTTCAATCCTTTGCTTCCGATGAGAAGCCCGTAAGACGGCAATGCCGTCTAATGAATGAGATGCGGGTGTGCAAATCATTAATCTACGAGAGAATTTTGTTGAGAATATGTAAATTTGAACAACTGGTGAATTTGAAAAATTAACGACGGAGCCAGGAATCGAACCTGCAATCTAGCGATGCTTTACCGGAGACTTACTCCACTAGACCACCTAGCCGCCCTGACTCTGTTGTCTTTAATTTCTCTCATAACCAGTGAGTTCAAATTTGTTTTCATGTGCCCGATTTGTATGAGTAAGAATTTTTTCTCTGCATGCACGATGTAAGGAGACTGTAGTGTGTAGATGTTTATGTTTACCCTTTTCAATCCTTTGGTTTGGCTAGGTGGTCTAGTGGAGTAAGTCTCCGGTAAAGCATCGCTAGATTGCAGGTTCGATTCCTGGCTCCGTCGTTAATTTTTCAAATTCACCAGTTGTTCAAATTTACATATTCTCAACAAAATTCTCTCGTAGATTAATGATTTGCACACCCGCATCTCATTCATTAGACGGCATTGCCGTCTTACGGGCTTCTCATCGGAAGCAAAGGATTGAAAAGGGTAAACATAAACATCTACACACTACAGTCTCCTCACATCGTGCATGCAGAGAAGAAATTCTCACTCATCATCTAGTCTCATTTGTCAATAGCCCGACCTATACCTTAGCCAAAACAATCAATTCATGGCTCACCACCAATATCACACCTCCCATCTCGAGAGTTAAGGATAGCTTTTTCTCAGTGGATAAAATTAAAACATTGATTATCCCAGACAATTACACGTTAATATCTTTAGATGTAATTTCACTCTTCACCAACGTTCCTACAGATCTCGCAATGCGTGCAATAAACAATCGTTGGGCTTCTTTAGAAAATAAGATCCCAATCCCCCTTAGTGAACTTGAAAAAGCTTTAAAAATATTTTTTGACTCCGTAATATTCAAATTTAATAATGATACTTACGCACAACAGTTTGGTTTGCCTATGGGATCTCCTCTCTCCCCAATCTTGTCAGACCTCGTCATGGAAGACTTGGAAACGTCTTGCATTAACGACCTTGGTTTTGTTTTACCGTTCTATTTTCGATACGTAGATGATATTCTTACTGCTGTTCCAAATGAAAAAATACATCACATTCTTAATATTTTTAACCGGTGCCATCCTGGACTACAATTTACTATCGAAACAGAAGAAAATAACGCCATCAGTTTCTTAGACGTATTGTTGATACACAACAATAATATTATCAAGACAGATTGGTTTCACAAAAAAACCTGGTCACAAAGATACCTGAATTTTAATTCTCACCATCCTTTGTCCTTCAAAATAGGCACCATCTTTAACCTAGTTGACCGAGCTATCAAACTAGCTAGTACAGAGTTCCAGGAAAAAAACCTGTCGCTCATATACAATATACTAAGATGGAATGATTACCCTCATGGCCTATTACACCAACAAATTGATAAGAGACGCACCTACATCAACAACATACCTGACAATAATATTGACTCTGCTCCCGCTGAAGATAACAATAGACCCGCTACTACATATATCCCCATCCCATATGTATCCGGTCTCTTTGAGTCACGTAACCGCTTATTCGCCAAATATAATGTCAAGTTTGTTGGAAAAAATTCAAAAGATTTACAACTAGTTTTTGATACAGGAAAAGACAAGATCCCCACGGGCAAACGATCTAATGTCGTGTATAAAATACCATGCAATGATTGCAATCAAGTCTACATAGGTCAAACTGGTCGACATCTCAACACTAGAATTAGGGAACACCAACGCAACGTACATGAGATTGAAGAACGTCACACAGCTCTAACGAAACATAGTATCGATAAACAACACACTTTTAATTACGACAACACAAACATCCTTTGTGAAGAACACAATTGTTATAGAAGACTGTTATTAGAAATGTGCAACATTGTAGGTCACACCAATTCTGTTAATCTTAGACAAGATGTTGAACATTTAAGTAATATTTACAAACCTCTAATCTCCGCCCACACAACAAATATTGTTTAACCCTAACTACATATAAAAAATTTTTTGTCCCCATTATACAGTCCTTTCTACACAACTTTTCTTACAAAATATTTACTGTTTTTCTGTATAATTGTTTATAATAGGTTCACCTTCACTCTGGATTATATTATTTTCTCCCATCAGTCGTTATTCACCTGTTGACACAATTGGTTCAACCAACAATATTTCGTTAGACATGTAGAATTAATTATAAAGAGCCTACCTCCACTTCATTGACACCTGTGAATTAATTTTATTGCTTAAAAGACCTGCTTTAATAACCTTTTAACACAATGACATACTGACTGTGAAAAAACATAGTTCTTTAATCTTTTTAATTAATGACTACCAACTATTAACTCCCACATATAAAATAACTGAAGATTGACATTGTCTACCGTCACTCAAAAGAACACTGTTTCCACCAATTGTAATTGTGAATTCGACTACATCTTAGTCCACTTACTTAATTCAAAAGGTAAATAACACTCAAAAAACATCCTTATTCAATTAATCATAAGGTTCTTACTATCAACAATATATAATAACTCTGAGAGTATTACATCTACAATATTCAAGTCTGATTACTTCTAGTACTATTATGTATTTTACAAAAATCTTTTTGTTATTTTTGACAGTTTGAAAAAATAAATCGTTCTGAGGAGGGCCCATATCCGGGTCGAAACGTTAACTAAAAATACGTTTTCTTAATTGACCGATCACCAAGACTCTATAATAGATTACATACGAGGTCGAGAATTCTTATTCATCATATCCTTATCCTCCTCATCATCATCATCCCTGGTACTCTCGCCATCTTTTTCTTTTTTTTTTTATTGTAACATCCGGTAGTTCCGTTTTAATTTCTTGTTCAATATGCTGCTGCTGCTGCTGCTGCTGCAGCTTTGAAGTATCCACCAATTCTTGCAACGGCGTTATTAAAGGCTTAAATACCTCTCCCACAACCTGTTCGGTCGTGTCCTTGTCCAACTTGAGCATCTTGTGCTTCCGACGTATGACATCGCATGCTTTCGATATCCCACTCAATGTTTCGCTATGTTTACGAATCTTGGCACTCTCCATGTTACCAGACCGATTGTTGCAATGAAACTGTGCAAGTTTATGTTAGTTTATGCTTATAAAGCAGTCAAACCCCTTCCTATATTGTCCGCCATTGATTTCGCTATCCCTGTCAATTACGGTAAAACTGTATTCGTCATCATTCCAGCATGCCGAGCACAAGTCTTCAAATTGCTGATACGTCATGTCTGTGTTCACATGATCGTTGTAGATGTGTTCCAGATGCATATCATGATGTCGAAATAGCACCAATAAGTTTGCATTGTCTCGCACTAGGTGTTTTGGAATGCGCCATACGTTCGACTTAGATAAAAGCTATCGATATCGCGATGCCTGCCCATGCTGAAGTATGCTCTGATATTATCTTACTTTTCACAGGCCACATCGTCGAAAATCATAACAGAGTTGGGGCGAGCATCTTCCGGTTTTACAACCTCGTCGTTCTCACGAAACGGGAAATAACCCACACCCTGCACGGGTTCTAGTGACTGTTGCAAAAATTGATACTTTGGCTGGATGACAGATTTCGAATAGGCGTAGACATTGTCGAATAGCAATCCATTGCCATGCGTGGTAAGTGAGAGAAAAGCGTTAGTTTTACCACAATTCGATGGCCCGCAAAAAATTGCTCTCACGGTATTTGGTAGCAATTTTCCATGTCGTTTTTCTATCTTTGCCTTTCCGCGTCGAACCATTTTATCGAAATTCGCGATAGGTAGTTTATCGGGCTGATCTTGGAATCTCATGATGCTTCGTTAGCATAATAACGAGAACTGAAATGACGGTATATAAATTCCCCCTTTTATAGAAGTCACGTTAGTTGTTGCCCGACTTTGAGGACGTGCACACAGAAGAAACGCGGTGGTGGTTTGTTGAATAAAATCATCAATCATCTCCCATTCGAATTGCACGCACCAGAGGTTGGCTCGTGGCAATTTGGGGATCAAACCGCTGGATGCTGCGTGTAAAGACCACGACATTGCATACGCAAAGAATTACGATATTGCAGCGAGAAATCTTGGCGACAAAGCGCTGGCTGAGAAGGCGTGGAATCGCGTCTTGGCCAAGGACGCTAATGTGGGTGAAAAGGCGGTAGCCTGGGGAGTTACTAACACCATTAAAGCTGAATCTGAACTCGGAATGGGCTTAGCTGCGGAGCGGTCGAAACTTGGAGTGGCTGCGAAGAAAAAATCTAGAACAGGTGGGAAGAGTAAATAGCGGAAGAGAACGGTGAATCTTAAATCCATCATCACAGCAGCAAAGGTCGCCATGCGACCGGGTTATGAAGCCGTTGAGTCGGCGTTGGCGCGTGCTCACGCGGCTGCGCGTGGGACTGGGAAGAATGCTCGTATGCCTCGCGTTATACCTGTGCCTGATAAAAGTGGCGGCTTCCTGCCGTTTCTCATTCCAATTCTGGCTGGTCTAAGCGCTACTGGAGCTCTTGCGGATGGTGCTGCGGGTATAGCTGAAGCTGTCAACGAAGCTAGTGTCAACAAACATCGGTTGAACGAGAACAAACGGCACAATACAACAATAGAGGCGATTGCTTTGGGCAAGGGATTATATCTGCGACCCTACCGCAGCGGAATGGGCCTGTACTCACATCCGGCAAAAAACTTATAAAGCTACCACACCGAGCTCCCACCAACATTTATTCACGCAACTATGCTGAAAATATGAAAATTCCGCATTTTCGCGGCATTTTCATGCGGAATGATCTGCCTAAATCGGGAGCAAAAATGCGAGAATCCGCAATTATTAATATCGACGATAAAAACGGCCCAGGGACACATTGGGTTGCATACAAGAAAAATGGTGGCCATGTTGCGTATTTTGATAGTTTCGGTGATTTAAAACCGCCTAAGGACCTGATGAGGTATGTCGGTGTTGGTAGCGTTGAATACAATCATAAGAGGTATCGGGAATATGATACTGTGATTTGTGGGCACTTATGCCACAAATTTCTCAGCGAGCAGTTATAAAAAGACAAGTGCCGCAGGAGCAAGCATCAGTCATGTCGGAATCATTTACGTTAACACTGTCAGGCGCATCTTCCAGCATCATAATATCCACGGGAAGCTGTGAAATTGAGGATATTGAAAAATGTCTGCGTGAGGAGCTACCCTCCGATATCACCCTTAGTCTGAGAGCCAACTACAACGAGCTGAACAGTGAAGTCACGTGCAATCATGTGGTAGACTTCAAATCCAAAGATTCCATCGGCCGATTATTGGGGTTTGAAGCGGTTGAGCTAGCACGAGACGTTACTCAAAAATCTGAATTACCAGTGGCTATACTGAAGGTTAATACTTTACGCGTTGAGTGTAACATAACCGCTGGGGCGTACATAATCGAGCGTCGAGCTCACACGATTTATGAACTTTGCCCAACCGTTCCATCCGGATATAAGATTGTGTTAGTGCCTGCCAGCATCATTTACTTACCAATTGCCGTATTGTCGATACAGAATTTACAGCTGAAAATAGTTTATCAGGACGACGAGCTAATTATTTTTCGCGGCAAAACTGTGCGTTTACACGTGAAAACGCTGAAATAATGAGGATCGTGTTTGAGGCGAGAAAGTTGGGTAAAAGTTATAAAAGTCAGACGTCATGAGCAAAAATCATCAGTCGCCCGACACCTCTGACAACGTTTACACCGCCTACGAGACTGACACCTCTGAACGTTCGGTTTCTCCAGAGCCTAGGTCTTCGATTACGTGGAAATTTTGGAAAATAAAAATTCGTGTTCGCTGCATCCTGTGTGTGTTACCATGGAAGAAACAATAAGAATACAGAAATCTGTGGGATTCGACGAATCGATTGCGCACTCTGAGATTCATGCTCATCAGCCGCTTGCATCATCCAGCTGCCAGAACAACGATGAAATCCATATTGTTGTCCAACATCAAGACTTGTGCCTACTGCCCAGTAAAAGCTTTCTCCACATTCACGGAAAAATTACAAAGGACCATGGTGTAAATGCCGTGACGACTACGAAATTGATCAATATGGCTGTTTGCCATCTGTTTGTAGAAGTTTGCCACGAGTTAAACGGTGTGGACATTGATCGGAATAAAAATGCTGGTATCACCAGCGTTATGACGTGGCACTTATCCCTAAGCCCGGGTCACCAATATAGTCTGGCGAATACCAGCTGGTTGAGCGATGATGCCGAACTAGCCGATGCTTCTGGAAACGACGTTGTTCTACCGTTGAATTATATGCTGGGCTTCGCCGAAAATTATTGTCGAGTCATCGTCAATGGCAAACACAAGTTGATTCTCACACGCTCCAACACCGATTTGAATGCGGTGATTCAAACCCCGCCCGCGGAAAACTTTAAGATTACCCTTAATAGAATCGAGTGGTTGCTACCCTACATCAAACTGGCCGATAAACCGGAAATCCAGCTACTTAACTACATTCCCAAGGATCCGGCCATATCCATGAGTTTTTGTTCTTAGGAAATGTACGTGTATCCGATGCTCCCGTCAACGACGCGGCATGTGTGGACGGTGAAGACATCGATGCAGTTGGAAAAGCCGAGATATGTCGTTCTAGGATTCCAAACTGCACGAAGAAACGGTCCCCAGAAAAATGCCAGTGAATTTGATCATTGTCGAATCAGAGATGTAAAACTCTTTCTTAACTCCCAGTGTTATCCCTACTGGAATATGAATCTTGATATATCCAATAATCAGTACGCCATTCTCTACAACATGTATGTTCAATTTCAAACCGTCTACTACACAAAGAGGCCGAACCTCTGTTATCGAAGCGTGAATTTACAAACCGAGCTCCCCTCATTGTTATCGATTGCTCGAAACAGAATGAATCGTTGAAAACCGGACTGGTGGATATTCGAATGTTATTTGACTCGAGCGTAGAATTTCCCGCAAACACTGTAGCCTATTGCATGTTCTTGCACGATCGTATTGTCGAATACAACCCGATTAGCGGCACGGTTAAGGGATTGGTATAAGTCAATTTTGGGTTCGGATGTTTAATTATTATTATTGTTATTCAATGAATAATGAAAATATGTATAAGGTTATTTGCTCAATTTAAAATACGATGATCTATCATCATTATTATGTATGAGCTGAAAACGGAATGTAATTGTTGATAAATGAAAAACATCTATTCAAAGCATTCAACCGCTAGTATATGTATATTTATTTTAGATTTATTCGAATGAATTATATTACTGAAAATTAGGTGTAACTGTAATTCGGAATATATATATAACTACATTAAATTCTATTAATATTTTTTTCTACGCATGATATTTACATTTTTTTGTTTTGTTGAATAGACAAAACGATTTCGCGAGAGACCCCGTGCACTTCTTGACATACCACTTCTTCAACCACTGAACATTTTCGAAGGCGCAGTTGTATCCCGTTGAAGCGTTTCCATGATAATCACAGCACCAACCCGCCTCTTCGATATGTTTCAGTTTTTCCAGTGATAGTGGTGAAATGTGTAAATCCTCCATGTTTATTACTTACTTTGCCCCATCAAGGATCTTCGTCAGCCATCGTTTCTTCTCCTCGCCATTGACATATACATAGCATGCATATTTAACAGCCTTTATTAAAATCTTCTGCACCTCAGCATAAGGTTCAATTCCCGCATTCCATGGTATTCCATGAAAATTGTGTGTTAGCTAAGCGTTAGTAGCTTTGTGTTCAGTTGGTAGATCTGCCCAAGCGTACGGCGGTTTGAAGAGAATGCGGCTCAAACCCGATGAGTTTATGTTTATGATGCAAAGTTCCTTGGGTATAAATTTATCGTCGGGGCCAACGAAACTTTGAATGTCCATGATCATCTCCATATTGCAAGTTGGAACAGTGCTTTTTGTTAAGCTCAAATTGCTCATTTGTCACAAAAAAATTCAAATTTTTGTATTCGCACCCATGATATTTCATTCGTAGAATGCCCTCGATTATCGTTTTCTGCATCCCGTTGAATTGCACCACATCATTTTCCATGAGACTTACGATTCAGAGGGGGGGGGGGGGGGGGGGTAAAAATATTTCGAATTGCTCGAATTGCTCATTTAGCGCGAGAAGAATACTCGTGCCGTACTTAGTATTTACACGTCTAACCCCCGTTACGTTGTACTCCTCCCCAACCTCCAGATCCGGCATTCTCGTAGTGGGCAGCGTTTCCAGGCAACAGACGAGGTTAATTTTATTTAGATCCATCACATTCGATGCAGATTTTATAAATTTGACGTACTATGGATACTGAAGTTCACAATAGGAAAACTATGAGCACAATATAACGTGTTGAATGAACTCGCGATTTATAAACCAACCAACCACACTCTCCCCCCATAATAAATTCTTAAACGTGAAAGTTTACGGATCATCAACAACATCCCGAGCCTATCTAATTGCTGTGTCGTCATCCGGCCAAGTCACTCAAGAGAATGTATTCTAAGTATGTGGAAAATAATATTTTCGCCCTAGGGGCAAACTATTAGCGTGAAAGTTTACGGATGACGGTGAAAAAATCAAAATGGCTGCTCATCCGACCAAGCAAAAAATCTCATGATCAAACTGTCTGACGATAAAAAAATCAAAATAGCTGCTCATCCGACTAAGGAAAATCAAAATGGCTGCTATCAAAACGGCCGTTCGTCTGACGGCAAAATCAGTCGAAAATGATGATGACGTCATGTATGTTAACATCCGGTTGCAATATCATGGGTAAGGCTTACCATCGTGGGGGGTAACATACCGACTGCCGGTAAGGTAGGGAGAAAGGAGGGAGCCGGTACGCCGCCATTTTTCGGGTTAGAACCAGCGTATCTACGCTACTTTTGTCTCATAGTTTGCTCATTCGTCAAGAAATCAAGTTAATAATGCTGAAAATCTTTGTAGGATAGTGATGGTGATGGGATTGGCGATCTACAAGGCATTATATCCCGTTTGGACTACCTTGAAGACACTGGCTTCACTGGCTTTTCCCTGACGCCTATTTACCCATCACCACAGGTTGATGGAGGTTACGACGTTTCGAACTTCACTGGTATCGATCCAATTTTCGGTCAATTTGAGGATTTCCAAGAGCTAGTGAACACGGCTCATCAAAAAAGTACAAATCATTATTAACTTAAGACACACTTACTGTTTAGAGTTTCTACTAAGTTTCTACTTAGTTCGCTTTTTGCAAAACAGAGGAACTAGAATATTCACACACACACACATCATAAAATATACTCATTGTTCAAGAAAACATGATTAATAGTATTTGCAAAGATAAATAATCAATGGTTATTATTTTCAGATTTGAAAGTTATTTTGGACTTTGTCCCTAATCATTCCAGTAATGAGCACATCTGGTTCCAAAATTCTGTTGCACGTGTCGAGCCCTACACTGACTACTACGTCTGGAAGGATGGAGTCAGTTCAGGCAACGTAGTTCAGCCGCCAAACAACTGGCTTAGTGTATTCGGTGGCTCTGCGTGGACGTGGAATGAGCAGAGACAACAGTACTACCTACACCAATTTCATGAGAGTCAACCAGATCTTAATCTGCGCAACTCTGCTGTAGTTACAGAAATCACTGACGTTCTCAGATTCTGGCTTGACCAAGATGTCGATGGTTTTCGCATTAGTTCAGTCGCTCATCTTTTTGAAGATGCCAGCTTTCTGGATGAACCTTTGAACGAGGAAGCTAGTTCAGGAGTTACAGAAACAGACTACGAATACCTTCGACATATTTACACAACTGATCTTGATGAAACTATAGATATTATTTATCAGTGGCGAGCTGTCGTCGATAAATACTCGACCCGACCGGATAGTGAAACCAAAATACTTGTTACTGATTCAACTGCTCGTCAAAATGTCATTACCAGGTATTACCTCCAATGTCAAACCATAATATAATATGGCGACTATTATTTTGTCACTGATCAATTTTCAAGAAAATAAGTTAATAGCATTTATTATATTCAGATATTTCGGTAACCAAACTCATGAAGGAGCCCACATACCATTGAACTTTGGCTTTATTTCAAACCTGAGACGAGAATCGACAGCATATGACTTCGTAGAAATGGCAGAAGAATGGTTCTCTGCCTTGCCCCACGGTAGAACCTCAAACTCAATTTTCGGAAATCACGATGTCAGCCGTATAGCCTCAAGGTTCTTTTTGAATCGAGTCGACAGCCTTAATATGCAGCTTCTCTTGTCACCGGGCACCGCATTTACTTATCAAGGCGAAGAATTGGGTTTACTCGATACACTAATATCGTATGAAGAAACTGAAGACCCTGGTGCAATCGCCGCGGGGCCAAATCGTTTTGAACTATTCACCCGTGACCCAGCAAGAACTCCCTTTCATTGGGATGGGTCAACTTCAGCCGGATTTTCCTTAAACTCCTCAACTTGGCTCCCAGTAAATCCTAACTACCTAGTCCGAAATGTGGCTATCCAATCGGCAGCTACTAGAAGCATGTATCAAACTTATAAGGCGCTGCTCGATATCAGACAATCTGAAACTATCAAGCGTGGATCGATTACCTTCAAATCTGCAAACGATGGCATGGTAAATATACTGATTGCAGTAAACACATTTTGACAGAAGTAAGCCAGGAATAAAATTTCATCCTGGTGTTGGACATCTAATGCACAAAGACATTATATCACATACAGTTGGTACATACGAAGACGTTATAGAGGTGTGGCTATTGAATAACCGGACTCAATTCATAACAGTTTTTATTCGTAACCAATTACGGCAGAAGTTCTTTCGCCTTTAATGCACTCCCCTTGGCGATCCCTACACTGCTGCATACGATGATTCCATTGTTGAAATCAGTGCTAGAAGTCCTCTTCTGTCATCTGCTTGAGAACCTCTGTCGCTTTTGCTTTAACCGCTTCCACACTTCCAAATCTTATCCCCTTCAGTGCCGACTTGACCTCGAGAAATAGAAAAAAGTCACAGGAGGCAAGCTCAGGCGAGTACGGTGGATATTCCAACACGATGACGCCGTATTTTGCGAGGAACGCACAGACAAGGCAGAATGGGTTGGTGCATTGCCTTGGTGAAGGATCCAGGGCTTGGTCTTCCACAAATCGGGTCTTCGTCCTCTCACACGCTCACGTAGGGCCATCAGAACCTTGATGTAGAACCGTACTCGTCCGACCTTACCCCCCGTGACTTGTTTCTATTTCCCAAAATCAAGTCGGCGCTGAAGGGGATAAGATTTGGAAGTATAAAAGCGGTTAAAGCAAAAGCGATGGAGGTTCTCAACCAGCTGACAGAAAAGGACTACCAGCACTGCTTTTAACGATGGCAACGTCGTATGGAGCGGTGTAGGGATCGCCAAGGGGAGTACATTGAGGGCGAAAACACTTCTGCTGTAATTGGTGATGACTAAAAACTATTATGACTTCAGTCCGGTTATTTAATAGCCATACAATAATATTCGTTTTAAAATAGATGCTAGAGATTTCTTCAACGTAATGTTAATATAAACTTGCAGTAACTTGACGTTTTCACTAACAAGGTGATATCACACTAAGTATATCGCAGGTTTGGATGAGCTTTAGATACGTTGCTTTGGAGTAAAAAAAAATGGAATAAATTGCGCCAGTTTTGAAAAATCCGAGATTGAAAAGTAATTTTCACGGCTTGCATGAAGCACCGAGTAGTATCAAAATGGCCACCGAAATTGAACGTGAATCCATTGGACAAAATAAATTTTAACCTTTCGCATGACACCCGTCATACCGTCAAAAAGCTAGGAGTATTCCGATCTATCTTTTTTAACGTTAGGTTGGTAGCAGTTCATTGCACGCGGTAGGCAGTTTTGTCTTGTGCAAGATCGCTGCATGTATTGACGCATACGCATTTGACCTGTCCTTTTCACCATAAATTCACGGTAAAGCACGATCCTATACTGAAAAGTTGCAATGTTGAAGGAGTATTACATAAAAAGTTTGAGGGGTTATTTTATTATAACGTGCGTCGGAACAGGCTAATTTTCTAAATTTATTTGGAAAAAACGACTGGCGCAATACTGATAACTTTTTGCTATGAATTTAAGTACACATTGAGGAATGTGTTCAAAGAGTTTATTTAGAAAAGAAAAAAATTTAAGTAAGATGACTCCGGGCCTTTCAATGACATGACCCGCGGTCGGTCCGTATGCATGACACCAAGTGTCAGTGGAACGAGACACAAAAAAGGATATGCTCATTAACTATATCGTGTTTGATTTCGGCTGACGGAGCTTTACTTCTCTATAGTGAGGAAAAAGGCAACTCAATCTTGATCAAAGTTTTTGCTTGGATATACGTTTCATTATTACAGTAAACTCCCGTTTATCCGAAATCCGCTTTATCTGAACAAACTTTGTCGGATGCACCTACCCCACCCGCACCCACCGAATACCATCGCGACCGATTACTTATTTTCTCGTATTTTTTCTGTATCAACGCAAAATGACCAAGCTTTGTTATTCAGCATTCAAAAACTGTTTAACCTGTCAACACAAATTGTTTAGTCAAAAACATACAGGCTTATTCACAACCATATCAATAGCATTCTACGTACGCACATTTTACGATCATATTTCGCGGTATTGATGCAATGCGGGGTGTTTCACGCGGGAATTCGGTTTATCCGAAATTTTCGTTATCCGAACCGTCTTCCGTCCCGATCATTTCAAATAAACGGGAGTTTACTGTATTGAGAGATGTTTGGAGAGATAAATGTAGATAGTGGATTATCGACGGAGAATCCCGAAGAATGGACTGGAGTGAATAAGTCGGACGATAATGAGGATAAATTATAATTAACCCCTCACGGAAAAAAAGTCCCAAATTGGATGTCAATTCGTGACCCTAACTTTTTTCTTATGGAAGATTATCTATGAGTTAGAAGTACAAATTTACACCCCAGTTGGGGTATTTTCCGTGAGGGACAAAACAATGATATAATGTGATTTGTTCGCTACAGCGCTACGGTATGTATCGCTAGAGATTTGTACAACAACTGAGATTTGGCACAATCGGGAGAGTACATAGATGATATACAGATATAATTTTGCGAGAGTGCACGATATATGCATGCATATAACCAGATAATTTGTTCGAGAAGCGTCACGGGCAAGCGGCAGTAGTATAGCAATAGGTGTCCTAGGTACAAACAACTTCTTTACCGACCAAGCCGCTCCGCGCACCCCAGACGCAAACTCTTGAAGGCTGCCCCCACTCTCGTCAGATAAAACGTGCTCTGCCGTACCGACTTGAGGTCAAAAACGTGCAACCTTACTGACAGTTGTATCGGTCGACGGTGAAAAATCGCACTGCCTTACCAACAATTCTTATCGGTCGACGGGCAAAATCGTGCTGTTTTACCGACCGAAGGTCAGAGTCTCCATGTAGTGCTCGTCTGCCTGTGGTAGAGGGCGCAGCGAATGGCGTGAACTTTTTTACTAACCTTGATGTCGGTTACCCGTCCCGCATTCTTTTCCCACGATAGGATTGTTGATGTGTAACATCAACCACCCCCACATTCTTTTCCCACATTATCAACCACGTGATATTCCAAAATTAATAGTTCTGAGAATTGTTTTTTATCCACTCGGATATCGCTGATGTGTAACATCAGCCACCTCACATTTCTTTCCCACGTTATCAACCACGCGAAATTCCAAAGTTAATGGTTCTGAGAATTGTTTTTCACTTACTCGGATGCTGGTTTGATATCAACCACGTGACATTTTTTTGGCTTGTAACTGTCATGTGAACTCAACGATGGATTTTGAACGGGTTCAGTCAAGACCAGAGTGCAAGGTCGACCGATTGCCGCGGTACATTCAGAGCCATGGATCAGCGGTGTTGAGTTACTATCGCTCTGGAAATGCTGAAAGGTGCGCGCGCATACACAAACATACGTATTCGATATCAACCACGTGACATTCCTTACCCTCCACCAAATTTCAAATTATGTGGTGGGGGAACGTTATATAAGTCAAAAGTGAAAACTTCATCGCCAGTCTGAAGCTGTTCTTCTTGCAAATGAGAAGTGCTTTGGAACAACAACGTGAATTGAAGAAACGACTAGAACTGCTTATCAAGAATATTGGAGAAGTAAAACATTTGCTGAAAATCAGATCTGACCTCAATCAACTCACAAGAGATTTTGAGCACATACAACCCGACAGTAACGATCATGGACTTTTCAAAATTAAACGAAGTCGCTCGCCTGGAGACACTTCTGCCCTTGTAGAAGCTTTCGGACCTCGAAGTATACTTCGAATACCGAGTCAGTGGCGTTTGTCGGGTTAAAACGGAATTTGGTGATAAAATCGTTCTGGACTTAGGGGACTCTTTGACGATTTTTCTACCGACCCGACTGACCAAGGCCCTCCAAGAAGATGAAGATTTGTTCCAGAAGGTGACGACGGCCAGTAACGAGAAACGGTTGCATCTACGCTATCTTGGTGGACCCTACGGTCAACTTGAATTCGTATACGTATAATCTAAGTATCACGTTCAAATATCCAGTGTCCTGTGGAAGTCTTACGTTCAATTAACAAAAAAAAAAAAAAAAAAAGATCGAAATTATGAATATTTTTTCATTTATCGCCTAACCATCTTGTATACCTTTAATCCTACGTACGTTTTGTACCTTGTAATTGTATTTAGAATGAAGTCTTGAAATCTAATAAAATGACCGTTCTTGTAGACGCTTTTGCGCAGTAACACAAATCGTACACCCTCGCCATCCGAACAGTATGATGATTTTTTAGCCAATTTTGAAGTATCAAAACGTTTTGTGCTGCACAGAATGCGTTAGGTATTGTATGAACGTCGCATCTTAAAGACACAGCTGAACTTTTTTGCAAGGTTTAAAGCGACGGACAGTCAAAGTCCAGCATATCGACGA
The DNA here is from genome assembly GCF_021901455.1 of Neodiprion lecontei. Classification (NCBI taxonomy): domain Eukaryota; kingdom Metazoa; phylum Arthropoda; class Insecta; order Hymenoptera; family Diprionidae; genus Neodiprion; species Neodiprion lecontei. The sequence goes on from NC_060263.1 coordinate 13,802,804, forward strand.
TTTGAACTTTCGGGACAATTTTAAGCAACCAATCTCGTTTTTCTTCTCCTCTTACGTACACGGTTTCAGCTTTGCACAGCCTGTCTTCAATGGTCCACTCAATTTTCTCAAACGGTATGGTTCCACAGCTCCAAGATTAACCTTGAGAATCGCGTTCTAACCAAGAATTTTGACTTTTGTGTTTGACGTCCAGACAATCCCATTCGTGAGGAGGCTTAAAGAAAAACATTGATGGAGTTGCTTCTGAATAGATTGAAGTTATGGCCAATTCTTTTAATGTGAAGGTATTGTTGAAAGGTCTACGAAAGCCTTGTATGTCAACGATAAGCTCCATCTTTGAACTGTGCGAGATGGTGGGAACGGGTCAGCTTTTATACCAACTTTTTCACTCAACCACTGAGCGGGTTGTATTCGACAATACGATTGTGAACAATCAAGAAGTACGCCGATGTTATAGTGGGAAAATTGACTTCAGCTTCAAATTCAAGACGGATGTCGACAGGTCCGTACTTCAAAGATTCGTTTTGTTTTGAACAGTCAACAACGAATACGGGGACGTCTCGAAGAAATTCACTCTTTGTCAGCAACGGCTCGTGGTTCTTGTCGTAGTAGGTAGCTTGGAAGTTTGTGTACATCTCGTACAGGAGCGCGTACAGATTACGACTTATGTTGAGGTTCAGGATACCGTACGGATAAGATTGAGACTTTAAAAATAGCTTGACGTCCGTGATATTGCAATGATCGGAATAACTTGCGTTCTTGCCGGTCTTGTTCTTTCTACTTGTTTGGAAACCCAAAATGACGTGACGAGGTTTGTCAAGCTGAGTGGAAGTTTTCACAGTCCAAACGTGTTTCGATGTTGTGGGAAGTAAGGGATATCCGTACAATTCCCAACTGCGAAAGCTCATCGAAATAGGTGGATCTTTCGGAATGAAATTAGGTGGGTCAACTTTTTTCTGATCCGCGAGTTTCAAATACGTTATTAGCCATTCCACTGCATTGATCGTGATTTTGAATTCCTCCTCTTGAGTCTGTATGATAGCGTTGACGTCAGTTTTTGATCTCGTCAAAATTAACTTATGTTTAGCGTAGACAACGATCTTGCGATAGTCCTTAGCGAAACCCAATATCACGCTAAGCGGTATCAGTACGTCAGAATTACCCTCGGCATCGGTTAATTTTTTCTTCTCTTCTACATCAAGCCATCCAGCGTTCTCCATTAGCCAAGCCTGACCAGGGTGCAAAGAAGCGTAACCCTTCATGAGACTTGGCAAGCCAACGTTCTTGCCTCTATAAATCTCAACTGCATTAATTTCGTAGCAAATTCCTTCGAACAAATGACAGATCGCGTTGTTTACGAGCTGTGTGTTTACAGTAGCTGTACCATCAGGTTTGAGGAGTCGTCCATGGATATGTACCGAACTTTTGTTGGGTAATATGCATAAATCCTGATGCTGAACGGTGATTCGAATTTCATCGCTGTTGTTGAAAGTTGACGAGGCGTGAGGTTTGTGAGCGTAAATCTCGTAATGCGCAACGGATTCGTCAAAGACCACTGGTGTTTGGATGTTTAAGATTTCTTCCTCCATGGAACGTAGCGAATAATAAAACAGCAAAATCCGATTTTCAGTTGTCGGATATCCCTCCTTCAAAAGTGGTCAGTTTCAGACCCAGAGCTATCAGGAACTCTACGTTTCGAGGTGTTAACTGTTCAAGAATCGATCGATGACTGACACGGTCGGGGCATGCCGACTTACTGATATACCTACTCTTTGACAGTCTGTTATATGTATACAATTCCCATCGTTTATTGCAATTTGATATCTAGTCTCACAGTAATAACATCTCCACGAAAATTAACCATGTCTCCGTCTTGATCCACTAACCGGAGCTGAACGCGATCTATGGTCCTGACGGTGATCGGAAGGTAATTGACGTGCGACGGTACTTCCACGATCTCATATCCTGGTGGGTTAGTCGGGAAAGACTCGTGAATAGTGTGTACTTTGTGTCCATTGACGTAGGTGCCCGTTGTAATGCTACACTCGACTCGCAACGCGTTAACCTTGAGGATAGTTACAGTCACATCTGATTCGTGAGTTTGATCAACCTCCAATACACGTGGTGTGAATCCCAAAAGTTGAGCGATGAAATCATTCGGCTCAAAGGTAATCGTGTGGTAGCATGTGATTTCGCGGCGTAATGTATTATTGTTAGGTGTGATGGCGAGCCTGATATCTGTATTTCTTAGCACGTTTTGAAGATACTTCTTTATGTCGTTGATCTCGTAGCTGCCGGTAGGTATGGTGATCGCTTTATCAGTTACGTAAATTTTATTGTGACCGACATCAGTGTTGGGAATCAAATTAAAGGTTAACAATTCTACCAAGCCAAGAGCATAACTTTTATCACGAGCAAGTTTGATCGGTCGGAAATATTGTTTTTCGAGAATAGAAGAGGTTCCCGAAATAGTAAACGTCAACGAATCATCTATGACTGCGAGTGGTAGACTGACTTTGATGAATCATGCACCATGTTCTATATAGCTCACCACTTAGAAATTTCAGACACAATTGTCCGCATTCAAATGTTTCATAATCCTGGTACCGTTCATAATTGTATTTAACACTACCATCGCCGAGGTATTTTATGCGGTCTGAGGGTGGTTGAAGGTCGCCGAAATTGTCAAAGTAATCGATATTATTGTCGGGTTTCTTGTATGCAACCCAGTGTGTTCCCGGACCGTCGTTGTCGTCAAGGTTAATTATAGCTGACTCGTTTTTTCGTGGACCGTTTTCGAGCATTTCGATTCGCATGAAAACACCGCGGAAATGCGGAAGCTTAAAGATTTTTGCATATACCAACAAGTCACAATCAGTCAACGCTCGACACGGTAGCATCGGATCTAGTTTTTTAAAAGATGGAGACCAAGACCTATTTTGTATGGTTTCATATGAAGCCCTTTGCCCAACGCGATAGGTTCCATAGTTTTGTTGTGTCGTTTGCTCTCTCCCGGTTCTCGTCTGGCAGCACTTGCATCGTTCACAGCTTTTCCTATACCTGCCGCACCACCGGCTGACGCGCCTGTAGCACCAAGTCCAGCGAAAATAGGAATCAGAAACGGTAGAAAACCACCGACTTTTGAAGGTTTAAAGGTACTTATAGGACGCGGGGTGTTCGCACTATACATACACCGCCCGCTTTTTGAACGGCGTTCTCAGCTCCCTTCAGCGCAGATTCGATCGCTACTTTCGCATCGTTGCTTGGAACCATGGAACGTTTTGCAGTATTGATAATTTTTGTCAAGGTCGCATTTTTTGATTTTCGAATTCCCATTCCGAGTTCCAATTTTACTTTTATTGTATTAGCTATTGCCCAAGCGGCTGTCCTCTCACCCAAATTTGTGTCCTTTGCGAGAACTTGTTTCCAAGCTTTCTCAGCCAACACCCTATCAGCCTCATTTATAACTTCAAGATTTTCACGATTCTGCAAGTAAGCAATGTCGTGGTCCTTGCAAGCTGCGTCGAGAAGATTGATTCCCGAATCACCCCGCGCGAGTCGCTTTGTTAATTTTGTACCAGGCCCACAGTACTGATAACCAGATACATGCAATTCGATTGGAAGGCTGTTGATGATTTTATTCACCAGACCCTTGCCACGATTTTGCCGCCTGCTGCTTTGTTTACCTCCGTACGCGATCATGTTCGCGCGTTGACTGAAGAAAAGTGCTTTAAAACGGGGTATTTATAGCAAATCCGATCAGTCATGTCCGAGATGCGGTTTGAGAAACAACCAATCAAGCTTCCCGTGATGAAGTTTGACAAACTTTCGGAGCAAAATGTCAAAAGGCACAAACGGCACGGTAAATTACTCCCAAATAGTGTACGTGCGATATTCTGTGGACCGTCGAATTGTGGTAAAACTAATGCGTTGCTCACACTTATAACCCATCCCAATGGACTCAGATTTGAAAATATCTACACCTACTCAAAATCTCCCGACCAACCTAAATACCAGTTGTTGAAGCAATTGTTGGACCATGTTGAGAATACGGAGTATTTTGCGTTTACCGAGCGTGAGCAAGTGATTACACCGGAAGAAGCACGGCCCATCTCAATAATCATATTTGACGATGTAGCGTGCGAGAAGCAGGACAATATTAGGGCCTACTTTTGCATGGGTAGACATCACTACGTTGACTGTTTCTATCTCTGTCAGACGTACACGCGAATTTCCAAACATCTGGTGCGCGACAACGTAAACTTACTCATGTTATCCAAACAAGACGATATGAACCTGAGCCACGTATACAACGCCCATGTAAACACCGATATGTCTTACACAGAGTTTAAAAGTGTGTGCTCTACATGCTGGAACGGTAAGGAGTACGGGTTTCTGGTGATCGACAATGACAGTGAGCTCAACGAAGGACGATACAGGAGGGGATTCGATTCTTTTGTTAGCGTGGAAAAAAAATAAAATCCAACGTTTTCGAGCGAGGGACGCAGTAGCGTTGCAGACTCAGTTGCGTCAACATGCAGAGCTCTGGAATTTCCAAGTAAAAGAATGTCCTACATCAGATCGCTCAAACAAGTGCTTCGATTCGTCGAAAACACAGATTGCTCAAGTCGGGCAAGGAATCTACGACTCAGAAATTGAGTGATGTTTTCAAACCAGTGATGACTCCGTTGCAAGAACTGGTGAATGTTACAAAAGATACTAAACCTGTAAAACAAGAGGTGGAAGAAATTAAAGAAGAAATATAGCAGATGAAAAATGAAACGAAAAATGAAACTGTCTCGGAAATGGACGATTCCTTTGCTCCGGCAGGAGATGAAACAATCGTAGAAACACCGGTCGAGAAAATCGAGGATGAGTGTTTTGCACTGATGAGAGATGCGAAGACAAAAGTTGAATTGTACAACGTGTACGGTGTACGCAACCTCTCAAACGGACTAATGATTGTGATTCGTTGATATCTTTTGAGAGTGACTACATTAGTATTGACGATACGCATCACCCGAAAAAGAAGGGTTTGCTGGAACTTTTGTTACAAAAGAAGCCTGAAGGTTCTTCTGTGAGCGCCGGAGGTCGGGAAAATTTTGAAAACATAATCCTCACAACGAACGCGCATGAAAATTATTACTCATCCAGAGCGGCTGTTCGAAACGATAACAGTTACGAATTCAAAAATGTCATGGCCTAATTGATGGATTATTCCCCATTACCTCGCCGGAAGGGTAGAGGTCGACTTCCGCAAGCTATGATCACTCCACAAGGTGTTAGAACGGAATACGTTTTCTGGGATGATCCAAACGAGTTAGTGGAGCGTCTTTGTTTACTCCTGGCATCTCAGGCAGCGGAAAATCCGAGTCACAGCAACGAAATAATCTCCATTATCGAAGAGCTACGCGAAGCAGGAATCATTGATCAAGCAGCTTCCATCGTTTTTGCATTCATTACCAAGATGAGCGTCGACGTGTTTGGACGGCATCTGGACAAAAACACGGCCGCGAGCACTCGCGGTCCTCCGGATATCGGATTTCAAATAACAGCGGACGGGCATTACGATATACGGAACAAGAGACTGTGCAATGTCGCAGATCCCGCAGAGCCGAACAATGCTGTAACTTCGAAAATCTTGAGACGAAAATTCATCGTGCTGCGAAAACAAATCGACTCCTCGATCAAATGATCAAAGCTTCAGAGCTTACCACGGAGAAAGCCTTGGATACCTTTTACACAGACTTTAAAACAGGCAGAGACCTGTCGGTTTGAAACGCTGCTAACATTTCTCAATTGAACACCCGAATAAGAGCGTTGGAATATGAACGAGGAAAAGCAAGCACTGGTGACGGAACTTCATCAGCCTGCACGCCGGAATCACCCGCGTCAACGTGTAGACGTGCGCGGCATCGACGAGACGTGGCAGGCAGATCCTGTTAATATGACGTCATACGGTGGACAAAACAAAAGCTACAAGTACATGCTCACAGTCATTGATATCTTTTCAAAGTATGCGTGGGCTATACCGATAAAGAGCGAGTCTGAAGATGATGTTACGAAAGCAATAGAATCGATGCTTGTTCAAGGACGGGTGCCGAAAAATTTACACGTCGACAGAGGAACGGAATTTTACAACTCGAAATTTGAATCGCTTATGACACGTTACGGAATCAAATTTTACTCCACGTACAGTAATTTTAAGGCTTCGACCTGTGAACGTTTCAATCGCACGCTAAAAGATGAAGTGTGGAAACAGTTCAGCATGCAAGGAAGCTACAAGTGGCTCGATATCTTATCTGATTTGGTTTCGGCTTACAACAACGTCAAACACCGAACCATAAGAATGAAACCGTCGGATGTCACCGTTGCAAACGAGAGGCTGTTTTTACACTGGGCGTACGAAGGGATTCGAGCGATACCTACCATATCGGCAAAATTCAAATCCGGCGACAAAGTTCGAATCAGCAAATTCAAAAATGTCTTCGAAAAAGGTTAAACTCACAATTGGACGACTGAAACATCACGATAAGTCGAGTGGAGAATACTCATCCTGTGACGTACAAGCTCAAAGACTACCGAGATCAACCTATCGCTGGTGGTTTCTACGAACAAGAGCTCCTTCAGGTTGAACATCTGGATATCTATCTGGTGGAGAAGGTGCTCAAGAAGCGTAAAGGAAAAATATACGTCAAATGATTATGTTTTGACAATACACACAACAGTTGTATAAACGAATCGGACATGTAACATTTTAATAAATGAATTTTTTGTAAAAACGTATGTGCCTCTTTATTTTATACCCGACACATAACAAATATGCATCTTTATTTTTCAGACAATCGACAGACATATGCATAGTTGTACAATTTTTTATATTTCGGAGCTTTCTTATTTACTATCCTACATAATAATATTTTATACATGATGCCACAGTTATAAATTACGAAGCTAAGGTGTAGGCTTCTAGCCCCACGGAAGCGTGTCGGTTGTGTTTTGAAACACGATCCGCTTGTCGTCATTCCAGCTCAGTGCCACTTTCTGCTGTTCTACGGTGTACTCGTATACCTCGTGCTTTCGACTTAATATCAAATGCTGATTTGTAGACAAATTTTCACGGTTCAAAACACATTCCAAATAATCGTTGAAAGTCATTTTTCTCAACGCTGATCCTTCGACACCTTTGGCACGTTTATTGTCTGTCTCATCTTCCCAGACTCGGAATGCGTACAATTTAGCTCTCAATCCTACAAATCCCAGCATTATTTTTCCGTTATTCTCATCTTCTATCACGCCGAGAACTTTTTTGTTCGCTAGAGGCATTTCATAAACGTTGTCAAGCGATTAATCAGACGTGTCGAATTCATGCAAGTCCTCCTTCATATGTTCGTATATGTCGGGGATGGTAAAATTGCAAATCAAACTGTCGGTATCCGTATACATTAATTTTGCTCGGTTACCGAATTTCTGCTTAATATAATTATAATGAAAATCGAAGATATATGTTTTAGCCAGATCCATGATGGAGAAACCTGCATACAATGGTTTACTCAACTTAACTTTCGTCTTACTCATTTCAACGATAATTATATCATTGTCTAAAACGATGCAGCTGTGAAAATTAGGTTTGGCTATAGTAACTCTAGTACCGTATCGTGCATCCCATTTGGTGATTAGCCTGACATCTCTATACTTCCTAACATTTTCCATTGTTTTGCCAAAAACCGCGTTTATCAGTTTGTAAAAATTTTTCTCGAATTCGTTGTGAGATTTTTTGCGCAAATCGGTATATAAATCTTTGTATTTTTCAAGCCATGGGGTTTGTCTGAATTTGAGAACTCTGTGAATTTTGAGTAATTTTAAGCCTAATTGCAAGCACCGTTTCAAAACGCTATAGTGAACAACGTAGTTTTTCTTGGAAAGTAGCATAGGCGTCAATTGCGGTTGCTCATCGTTCGAGATCAGAGGTATATAGTGCTCTGGACACAGAGGTGAATCCTTAGGAATTTCATGCAGTTCCTCAGGGTATTCCAAATCCACCTCCAGCATGTAACCAAACTCCGCATCGTCCGAGATGGTAAGAACGTCGCATTGTCAGAAGTCTGATACCCATTCGAAGGAACTGTACGGCAGAGCAAAGCTCATAGCAGCTCCGTACAAATTATTAACGTCAAAGTATATGAGATAAGATTCTTCGACCTCAGGATCGAAGTCCTCTCCCATATATCTATTATTGGCCTTTGCGTATCTGTTCGAACACTGTGACACACCACCTCGATTACCTTTTTCGATAAACATAACCATATCTATGTCGGTGAGAAGCTCGAGTTCGATGTCGGTACACTTCAACATAGCGTGAAATGACAGACCGGGCGTAGTGTAATAATGTAACGGATCCAGGTTGTACGTTGTCCAACAGCTCTGTCGAAAGTTTTGAAAAACATTGGCTAGTAAAAACACGTCCGTCTGTAAATACAAGTCCGAATACTCTCCCAAAGTTTGAACGTTAAAAGTTTGCCAAACTTCACATGCATGTGCATAGTCGTCGTCTGATATACCTCGACCATTTAATTTTGAGTAAAATTGTTGTTTGGATGGTAGCCGTCTGTCCTAGAGCTTTTCCCAACTGTCTATGTATTCGTACGGGAACACTCCTTTTCTGGGTAATAACTGAAATTCATCTGAGCTACGATAAAATTTTCGTTTGATTGATTTCTGATCATCACCGAGATACGTTGCTAATTTCTCAAGACTACTAGGCATGAAACGGTATGAATCTACGAATCTAAACTTTATATCTGTCTCCTTGACACATTTTGTAAAAGAAATGTACTTTTCTTTGTTTACGGGTAGAAGCTCAATTGTGCCCTCGAACGATGTAGCCAGTGCTTTGATTAGAAAATGTGAATCGTAACCCGACAGATTGTGGAATATCACTGGGATAGTGTGCGAATTTTGGTACTTCAGATTGTAACCTCGATGAGCAGCACCACGGTGCTTTCCCGTGAAATGGCAGTGATCACGATGTTTCCCGTCTGTGAGTGTAAACGGTTCTTCACAAATGTGACACACTGTTGTCGAATGAAATTCGTTGATTTGATTGAAATTGAGCGGATCCATCGCTACAACAGTTTTGAAATAAACTTCTAACGAATGTGCCAATTCCGCTCACCCATTCACAAACCATTGAATGCAAGTCTCTCCACGATTAATTTTGAATTCTGAAAGCGAATCGTGAAACGCACAATGTAGATAGTAAGCTATACTATACGGAAGATGCTTCTGATAAATTGTTCTTGTACCCGTCTTTTTGAGCGTAGATTCCAGTAAACATTCGAAATCCGCGTAAATGCATAATGGAACGGTATCTTTGTGCTTGAAATTTTCCAATTTCAGTATTTTTTCCTTATCTGTAGGTAGAATAACTTTGGGTTTGTTTAAATTCATGCAATCTACATTGTGTTTTGTCAAACATCTTTCAGAATGAAAGTGAGTCAAACATCTGTCACATAACCAAGTACGACATTTATGCTTAGAAATTTGAGATCTTGTTAATCGAGACAGATTTCGAACACAAGTAAAATGAAAGATTCTATGTTTTTCATAATTTTCCATATCTACATCATCATCGTCATCGTCAGTGATTTCAGTTTCTATCGCTAAAAGATGAATTACAGGTTTGTCAGACTTGTTTCGGCTCAAATAAATGGGTACGATTTCGCTGCGCTTTTGTTTTTTCGTACTATCTATAGCATAAACGTTGATTGAAAGTTCCTTAAGTTTCTCAAATTTTGAAATCTGGTCTAAAGACATTGGAAAATGCAAACCTTCGTATTGTAGCACTGAGCTGAAATACGGATATAAAGTAATTTCACTGGGATTGTTGTTGTCGGTTGGAAACAGAGCCGCGATGACCGACCAAAGAAAGCAATACGAGTCGCTGTTACGGATGTTGACGACAGCCTTCTTATCTTGAATATCTTTGGGTAGTGGTGTGTATGTGAAGACACCGCCTCGTAGTGGCACGTACTTGTTAATGTTGACGGAGAGATTTATAATTTCAAGTAACGACCAGCCTGAATCCTTTTCCTAGAAATCTTTCACCTTTTTCAACAAACGCTCCGTCGCGTTTCCGATGAACCATTCGTTGATATCTGTTGTCCGGAGGATGATTTTATTTCTCGTATTGGAAAATTTGATTTCTTTCACCGTGTGATCATCTTTTCTAATTTCAAATTTACAAGCCAGGATAACGTTGGCTTTCAAGCTCCAGTCTTTTTTTAGAGCGTTTTTTAGTCTTGTCACAGCTAGTACCTTTGCGTCTTCTAGAAATCTCTCCAGATCTTTATGGTACAAATTGACGATGGATCCAGTTCGAATTCTCCACTTGAAAGCTGATTCCAAATCTTCCCAGTGAACTCGATCGCTTCTTCTTATTTTCCGCGTACCTCTACCCGTTTTCTGAAGACGTTTGAATTTTTCCGCGAGTGCTTTGAAGAGTCCGATCATTGTGATAATTCTCGTCTTTTCTCCAATCGATGAAGCCTTTCGAAAAATTTTGTTCAGAAGCCGAATATTTTGACTTCCAAATTTCATCCATTTCTGAATCCCTGTTGTTGATGATGATTTGTCCAATATTTTGTACGCTGATTCCATAATAGCGATCAATCTCAAACACTTCGCGGATTCCATCTTGAGCTTTTTCCTCACGTATAGTTGACAAGTTGAGACTTAATGATCGTTTGCAGTGATGAGCGTCCTTTTTATAGGGCAGCTGTACGTGTGTTTGTGTATGCGCGCGCACCTTTTAGCATTCCCAGAGGGATAGTCACACAACACCGCAGATCCATGGTTCTGAATGTACCGCGGCTATCGGTCGACCTTGCACTCCGGTCTTGACTGAACCCCTTCAAAATTCATCGTTGAGTTCACATGACAGTTACAAGCCAAAAAAATGTCACGTGGTTGATATAAAACCAGAATCCGAGTAAGTGAAAAACAATTCCCAGAACCATTGATTTTGGAATGTCGCGTGGTTGGTAACGTGGGAAAGGAATGTGAGGTGGTTGATGTTACACATCAGCGATATCTGAGTGGATAAAAAACAATTCTCGGAACTATTAATTTTGGAATGTCATGTGGTTGATAATGTGGGAAAAGAATGTGGGGGTGGTTGATGTTACACATTAGCAGTCCTGTCGTGGGAAAAGAATGCGGGACGGGTAACCGACATCCAGGTCGGTAAAAAAGTTCGCGCCCTTCGCTGCGCCCTCTACCGCAGGCAGGCGAGCACCACATGGAGACTCTAACCTTCGGTCGGTAAGACAGCACGACTTTGACCCTCTACCGATAAGAATTGTCGGTACGGCAGAGCACGTTTTATCTGACGAGAGTGGGGGTAACCTTCAAGTTTTGCGTCTGGGGTGCGTGGAGCGGCTCGGTCGGTAAAAAAGGTGTTTGTACTCAGAACCCCGATTGCTATACTAGTAGCGGCCATATTCGACGTAGAGACGTCGGTGAACTTTGCACGCAAGTGTGCATACATAGATGATCGTGTTCCAAAATAACGAATGAAATAACGAGGTAATGGGAACGAGATAAAGCTTTGACTTGAACTGTCTTGATGCCGCTACTGATTCGCTATTTATTGGATAAAATTTCTGTTTCTGCTGCCACATCAGGCAGGTTCTGTTGTCTCAAAACTGTATATATTCTGTTGTATGAGAATTCAATACGGAAAATAATTTTTCTTTTAACACGTAAATAGAAGTTGAATGTGGGTCATATGTCTTTACGACCACTTGTAAACGGAGTGCCTCATACATTTGCCATCGCAAAAAATGTCGGACTGACCAAAAGTATCAGAACCACTGAAGAAGAATATTTTCAAAAATGTGTGTGAGTGTGTGTGTGTGTGTGTGTGTGTGCGCGCGCGCGGGCGGCAATTTTATAGCTATGATTTTGGACACAACGCTCCACCGATTCGGCTAGAATTTAGACAGAGAATCTTTTATCCCAAAACAAGGATTTTTTTTAATGATTTTTCATTCATTCCAACTTCAAGTTTCAAGATGAAGGACGGTTAGGTTCTTAAGAAAATCTCAACTTCGACATACCCTAAGTGGAGGTACCCGAGTAATCGGCGAGAAAAACGGGTAAACTTTGGGAACTTTTATCCCAAAAACTAATGTTTCAATTAGATCCTGGTTTTTTTTTTTATTGGAAAATGTGTACACATTGAGATATGTTTAGCCATTTTATTAAATAAATTCGTTGACTGGAAGCGCCGTTGTTGTGATCAGCGTCAGACGTGTTGTTCGTTGACATGGCTGGTGGTGCAAAGGATTACGGGAAATCGGTTGATCTGAAACATGAAAACGCAACGGATTCTTGGAATATAGAAAGGAGTTCGCCTCATATGATTTTTTGGAAATTTTCTTTTTTTACGGAATTGTGACCGTTTTAATTGAACATTCATTTTTCGTTTGCAATTTTCGACCATTTTAATTGCATAAAAAAGCAATGGTTCAATCAAATGAATAACCCCTACTGCGTGGCGAACGAGAAAAACTATCGAAAAATATTGTATCCAAATTTGGACAAATTCGGACAAGCCGTTTTCGAGATACATCTGGCATCGACTTTGACAACTATGTTTCGAGATAATCGCGTTTGAAAAGTGGATAAAGAAATGACACGCTCGGCCGTTGGGCCGCTGCACGATCTTTCGGTAAACTCTCCTTATAATTTCGGCAATTGCAGAATTTCAACCTGAAATGTTCACATGATATTCTTCGTAGTTCAAACGTTAGAAAAAAAAGAAGTTAAAATTGATTTTTCAAAAAGTGTACTTCAATGCTGTTTCGAAGTTTGTCAGAAAAATTACTCCCGAGATAGAGATATTTTTTACCTTACCGTTAATCAGCAATCCCCAGGTTTTCGATATGGTAATTGTCTGCCGCAGTCTTCACATTTCACGTGTTCACTGATAAACGAAAAAACAGTCTCAAAATTCAGCAAAACGTATTCGATATCGTGTTTCACACTCGGTTCCAAATCGGTTGATTTTAGAATTTTTTCCGGTAGAAGCGCTCACTTTACTGTTATCTTTTTCACATTCATGGCGATTCAACGGACGTTTGTTTTCGGAGGATTGGCTTTACGGATCTTGAACGTCGCTCTATTCCTTCTTGAGAATTTATTTCGCTGGTTCATTTTATCGATTTCACTAACGATGCACAGAATAGAAAATATTGTTCACTCCTGTAGGATAAACGTCGACGTTCTGCCGCCTTTCGCATAATAATTTATAACTTCTTGAATAATGCGAATTTCTGTATAAAATTTATACACAATATTCTTTGAACTACAAACTACAAGAAAATGAAAAAAAATAAAAAAATCCGGTCTTTGAAAAATTTACTCAGGTACCTCCCCTTTAGGGGTTACATATACCTGGGATAGCTAAAACTAGAGTTATGTTCAATTTTTTTGGTGTACGAAACTAAATTTTATTGACATATTTTTTGAAATACGACATTTTATCTATATTATGTGAAAATTAAGTTGAAAAATTTCAAGCGGTTAAAAAGTAACAGTCATTTTCCTGGGACGTATTTCTTGATAGCGTTTACGGTACCATGCGTGCCTCCGCCATTTGTGATCAAAAAACAAACAGCATTTCTTCTTAGAGTAGATAAATAAAACTAGTACTCATTAAGCTGGAATTAGAAAATTGAATTTTTTCGGATCGTGGCAGTTTTGGAAATAAGAAGGGCGATTGTTTACAAGAAAATTGTTCAGCAATTATAATGTAAAAAAAACTATTCCTGGTATAGAAAAAACGGCGTGATAAGTACTGGATTATCGTGTAAAACATAACTGTGCAAAACTAAATTCCGAGCGGTCCAGTAATCGCGGAGATATTTCTGGTACCGAATTTAATAACACTGTTTCGATGAAAAAGCGTATAAAGTTTTAAGTACAGCTTACACTGACAATAAAATAACTGTTTTATTTTAAACTTACATGAAAACGTCCGCTTACTTTTGCAGTATGCAGAAATTATTGTAAACAAGGTGTATTTTTGGAATAAGAATCAAATGGTAAGAATCATTTTTTCATTATGAATTAAATATTGTAGGTGGGTCATTTTTTCATACATTTACCATATATTGATATTATTTGATAGTACTTTTGTAATGATTAACGTGAAAAAATTGTCTTAATTTATTAGGCGGCGGTTTCAACGTACCTGAATTAAGAAGATTTAATTTCATAAGAATATCTTGCTTTGACTATGGTCAAGGTCTCAAATTCAAGCGTAGTTTTTGAACTTTTATTTTCTATTTTTCAATATTTCTAGCTTATCTAGTTACGGAGATATTAACATTTGAACTTCACGTGCGCGTACCGGATAGTTTCCGACTACTGTGTAGCGTTTGTCATAACTAACGAGAACCCGCCAACTGTAACCCACGGATTTGCGAGAGACTTCGCAGAATGACAGAGTAATAAACGTAAACGAACACAGATTTTGGCTTATCCGTGAACACTCGATCGCTTCCGAGAGCATAACGGTTAAAGTTTCGATACGGCTTCATCAATCCGCTCGTGCGCACTGTGTCCAAGTTGAGAGGTAGCGCAGTGACTAGCGTTACGGCGTCAAGTACTTGTGCCTCTTGTTCAGGTTGTTAGGTTTTTAAATAAGGTCACGCAATGTGGGTATTAGAATAATACAGATAAACTGTTATTTAACAAGAATCAGTTCACACGATACAGGTTAAAATGAAACGACGCCGCGACCCACGCGCTCACCGGATGAGCGCGTTTTAAACACAGACTGCGAATGTACAATAAGATGCCCATGTTCATAACGTACAGCCTACTTGTCCAGATTACTGGTTACACGGTACGCAGCGTCCCTGGCAGGCTTTCATATGCGGTGATATTTCTAACACCCCCACTATGATCACATACCATTGCACATTTACATGTCGTAAGTATATTCGTAAACTTACTTGCAATATAACACGTCTTATACCTATATAAGTGTTTTTTTTTTTTTTTACAACAAGATATGATCACTTATTAAATCCCAACATACTAACACAGTTCGAATATTTCTCATTCACTAGGGGCTTAGTTAGGATGTCTGCTAGATTTTGGTTCGACGCGATATGGTCCACTATGATTTCTTTCCTTTCCTGCGCCTCTCTGGAGAAATGGTACCTGATGTCTATGTGTTTGCTTCGTTTATGGAATTTGCTCTCTTGGCTCAGTGATAGTGCGCTTTGGTTATCACAATACACTTTGGTTGGTCCGTTTGCATATTTTCCAAAATTC
Source organism: Neodiprion lecontei (assembly GCF_021901455.1). Lineage (NCBI taxonomy): Eukaryota > Metazoa > Arthropoda > Insecta > Hymenoptera > Diprionidae > Neodiprion > Neodiprion lecontei. The sequence continues at coordinate 13,818,152 of NC_060263.1, forward strand.
ATATGCACCAAAAGTCTTCTTGTGTATATGACTTCTTTAGCAACGTCTGACATGGCCATATACTCCGCTTCCATGGTCGAGAGTGCTACTGACATCTGTTTCGTAGATGCCCAACTTACCGGACTGCCCGCCAGCATTACCACATTTCCTGAGCACGATCTTCTAGTGTCTACGTCGCCTGCCTAGTCCGAATCCACATACGCGTGTAGTTGGTTCCCTGTCTTCTAGTATGAAATCAAGTGATTCGTTGTCTTCTTCAGGTATCGGAGAACGTGTTTTGCTGATTTCCAATGTTGTTCGCCCGGGTTATTGTTAAATCGGCACAGAACACTTGCAGCGTCGGCCAAATCTGGTCTTGTAGCATTCGCCAGATATATTAAACTCCCGATCAGCTCTTGATAGGGTATGTTCCTCATGTTCCCCATTTCTTCTGTTGTCGATGGCTCCAAATTCTTAGACACCTTCAGGCTCACGTCCATGGACGAGGATACTGGATTGCTTGATGACATCAGAAATTTTTCAATTATTTCCCTCGCGTATCTTTTTTGTGAAATTTTTATTGATCCTGTCGTACTTTTACGTTCGACGTTTACTCCGAGTATTTCACTAACAGGTCCCAATTCTTTCATTTTAAACACCCCACTCATTCCCTGCTTAGTTTTATTTAACGCGTCTAATGATTTCGATGCAATCAATAAATCATCCACGTACACCACAATTACCAAAGTAGTGTCCATGACTTCTCCCACAAACACACATGGCTCTACACCTGTCTGTACCAGTCCAACTCGTTTAATTCTTCGCGTCACTTACGATGCCACTCGCGCCTGTTTGAGTCGGTACAAAGGTCTGTATAATTTGCACACATTTCCACTTTCTTCTTCAATGACGAACATCTCCGGCTGTTCCATAAAAATCTCTATCGTTAATTCACCCTGCACGTACACCGTTACGACGTCCATTTGCTGTAGGTGAAGCTTTTCTTCTGCACAAGGAGAGAACAGAGTTCTGATGGTTTCCATCCTTGTGATTGGCGCATATACCTCTTCGTAATCGACACCGCGGCGTTGTTCGCAGACCCTTGCTACTAACCTTGCTTTATATTTGTCTGTTTCACCATTTTGACGCCGTTTTATGTGAAAAACCCATCTACGGGATATCACTCTATTTTTCACAGGTCTGTCAACTAGGTCCTAGGTCCCACACTCCATCAGTGATTTAGTCTTCTCTTCCATGGCTTGCAAACAGTGATTTTTATCCAGTCTAGACAAAGCTTCTTCCACCGTTGCTGGATCACCTTCAAGTGTGTTTTCAGCAATATTTGCTTCTAATTATTGCTTTTTCGGTCTTCCTGTTTTTCCTGTTCGTAGTGTCTTCGGTCTGCCTCTTCCTCTGCTGCTTACTTCGTTCACCGGAGGGCCCCGTTCTTCGCTCGTACTGAAATCGTCTTTTCCTTCTTCTGACTCCATGTTTGAACCTTCCACATTCTGATGATCTTTCGTGCCCTCGTCCTGCGTGAGTATCGGCAGCTCCACAAATTCCGAATTTACTTTGACTTCTGAATGCAGATTTTCAATGAATCTTGCATCACGGCTCCTGATTACTGTCTTCGTACCTTGTTTCCAAAATCTGTAAGCCTTTGCTTCAGTTGAGTATCCCACGAGTACTGCATCTTCACCTTTCGCATCGAATTTCGCCATACCAGGTCCTTTCTTCAACACTGTAGCGTGTGCATCAAACGTTCTTAGGAACTTCACGTTTGGCTTTTGACCTGTCCACAACTCTTCCGGGGTCGTGTTACCTGCAATCTTTGTCGGGCGTTTGTTTCTTAGGAAGGCAGCTGTGTTCATGCTTCACCCTATAGCGATCCTGGTAACTTCGCTTGTAAAAGCATACACCGAGCTATTTCAACTATTGCCCGGTTGGCGCGCTCCACCACAGCGTTTTGTTGTGGTGTATATTCGACAGAGAGTTGTCTGGAGATGCCTTCGTTTTCCAAAAACTTCGTGAACTCTTTGGAAACATACTCCTTGGCGTTGTCCGAGCGAATCTTTATTATCTTCTCGCCTGTTTCTCTTTCCACCCGGAGCATTGTACAACTTGAACGCGGAGAATATTTCGCTGCGCGACTTCAGTAGCGCGATATCTATGTACCTTGTTTTCTCATCGACACACGTCGCGAAGTACCTCGCATTACCCAACGATAGAATCTTCGTCGGACCCTTTAACTTTGCTGTAAGGTTTGCTTCGGTTATCAAAGCAGTCTGCACGTACTCACTTGTTACCGCGTAAACGCGCCCTCTTTTGCCTGCATCTAGGCCAGTTGACCCGTCTTTCCGGATTATTCCCGCACCATATTTCCAGAAATTCAACGTATAACCGTGCTGAGTTATCGCCGACAATGACAAGAGATTATTTCATAAGTCCAGAGCATACAGATTTCACTTGTAGGTCCGTTACTCAAGCTCTCGAACGCTTGTTTGTCTCTACACATGTGCGACGTCGCACCACTATCAAGGCACCACTCGTTCAGTTCTGTCGCACACGCTAGCACTGACTCCACGCGCATGACATCCTCTTCTTCGCAGTTCTCAGACTAGTCACCCTGTATGGGCTTTTCTTTTGTTTTTACCTTCAACCAGCAATCTCCGGCACGATGACCTTGCTGCGAGCACTTGCCGCACGTTCCGGAGAACTTTTTTTTTTTTGTCTGATTTTCCAGATATTTCTTGACAAACACGTTTTTCTCTGAGTTTCGCGTATACAATGCACTTGATCCATTTCCATCGTCGATTGCTTTGCTAGTCGCCTTCCGAGCCTCTTCTTCCATCAGTTTTCCTTTGATGACGTTGATCGGCGGAATTTCATCACGCGACTCAATAGCTACGCAGAATTTTTCATACTTCTCTGGTAGATTGCTAAGCAGCATTATCGATAGTAGCTCAGTCGATATCTGAATTCCTGCGTCTTCTAGAAGGTCCGCTTTCGCTTGGAATGCGTTCACGTACGCCGAAATTGTTTGTGTAGGATCTTTCCGCAACTGATACAGTTGCCTGTATAGCACGGCCTGCCTCACAGGCCCTCTTGACTGATAGACTTTTGTCAATTCATCCCACGCGGCTTTAGCCGTCGTTGATTTTCGTATGTGTCCGAGTTCCGTTTTAGACACACTGAGCACGATTAGAGCGAGTGCTTTTTCGTCCTTCATCGTCCATGTCACGGCTGCATCTTCTTCCGTTGGTTTCACAATAGTACCTGACATATATCCCCACAGTTCGTTATACGTTAAGACGCTTTTCATCTGCATCTTGCAAACTTCGTAATTGTCCTTCGTGAGTTTTTCGATATGCTGCGTACCGGCATCCTGCATGGCGCCTTCCTTCGTTTAACCCGCGCGCACAACAAAGAACTTCTTAATCATCCAAGTCAAGTCTGGGCCCATAACCTGTTAAGTTTTTAAATAAGGTCACGCAATGTGGGTATTGGTATAATACAGATAGACTGTTATTTAATAAGAATTAGTTCACACGATACAGGTTAAAATAAAACGACGCCGCGACCCACGCTTTCACCGGACGAGCACGTTTTAAACATAGACTGCGGATGTACAGTAAGATGCCCATGCTCATAACGTACAGCCTACTTGTCCAGCTCACTGGTTACCCGGTACGCAGCGCCCCTGGCGGGCTTTCATATGCGGTGATATTCTAACACAGGTCTCATCTAATTTTTTTTTTTTTTTGTCTCCATTCTTCGTCAAAGTATGCTTCACGAATGTTCCTTACTTTATTGACAAATATAAAGGCGCTATATTTATATCACAATTCATCATTGTAAAGCAATTGTCCGTTATTCCGAATTATGCTACAGGGTATTGAGTTTAAAAATAATTTGAAATAACAAATGTATAATAGCAGGTAGCTTATTTTTTTGTTTATTGTGACAATATTACTATTCAAGAGAAATGTGAATTCGGTAAAAGTACCTTCGTGCATTGCTCGTAGTGTACAGAATTTTTATGTGTCGAATGTTTTTATGAGAGGTATGACCCCGAGGAATGCACCGGATCCTCTCGAATTGTAATATTGTAACAGTGAACACAAAAATTAAGCTACTTGCTATTGCACATTTGTCATTTCTAATTATTTTGAAACCTAATACCATACAGCATTAGGGTACTTTTTTTTGGACTATTTTTTTTTTCGGTCCCATCGTGAAATTTTGTTGGAAATACAACAAAAAAAATTCCCTGAAAGATTGAGCCCTTAATATTAATATTAAGTGCTCGCCCAAGGCATGTAAAGATTTTCCGCTTAAAATACATGTAAACTTTAATTTTTTTCTTTAAAACATCTACAGTTCAGAGGCATTTTATGGTATAGTCTAGGACATCAGTAGGATTTCTTCGGAATGAAATGCTCTACAAAAGTGCTCATTGCGGTGAAGTCGTAACTCACACCGGCGAAGTCGTACGGGCCACCCAAACCAAATTTTTTCATGAAATTCTTGTTGTTTTGCCCGTATCTCGTAAATGACAAGAGCTACAAAAAAAAGAATATTCGACAATCAATAATTCGACAATTTAACTCAATAATTCATGAAAATTCCATACTTCCTCACCTTAAAAGCCCAATATCTCAATAAATATCGATGTTAGCAATTTGGTTTTCTGGAACTTTTTTGTAGGAAATTAAATTAACTACAAATTTGTTAAATATTTTTTTTTGTAGCTCTTGTTATTTACGAGATACGGGCAAAAAACAAGAATTTCATGAAGAAATTTGGTTTCGGTGGCCCGTACGACTTCGCCGGTGTGAGTTACGACTTCACTGCAATGAGCACTTTTGTAGAGCATTTCATTCTGAAGAAAACCTACCGACGTCCTAGACTACACCATGGAATGCCTCTGAACTGTAGATGTTTTAAAGAAAAAAATTAAAGTTTACGTGTATTTTAAGCGGGAAATCTTTACATGCCTTGGGCGAGCACTTAATATTAATATTAAGGGCTCAATCTTTCAGGAAATTTTTTTTGTTGTATTTCCAACAAAATTTCACGATGGGACCAAAAAAAAAAAAATAGTCCAAGAAAAAGCACCCTAAAGATACATATGTTATTATATGAATATAAATGTATATATTATTCAATTTTATAATTATTTTTTTGTTTTTCATATATTTACCTGCTTAAAACAGCTCTTTTATTTACTTGCTTTGCATGATAAACAGGAGGGAATAGAGTTGGCGCGTAGCTTGAACTCGCAGGATCATCTGATTCTTTCTTGCCAATGAAACGAGTATTACATATTACGTGATGAGTTTTTGGAGTCCACTTTGAACATCAGGACTGAAAAAAACAATAATACTTATGTATTTATATAGTGTTTCATGCAGATAGCATAACAGTTCACCTATTGATATAGTTGGCTTGGTTTTAAAAATATAGAAAACTAAGGCATCGAAAGTAAGGTTATGTTACTTACTTTTTTTTTCACGGCAGCAATCCATTTTTGCCTTTGACCTATTTTATGTGATGCAGTTGGAAACTTGTAAAATATACAGTCACTAATTTTACCGTTATTTTCGCACTTAACAACACAATAAGTGTAATTCCACATACTGTTTATTATTTCTCATACAAAATGCTACCACAATACACGCTGGCTCAACTCACTACTCGCCACCCTGCGCGCGATCGTTTCGCAGCTTCCCTCCAAGCGGCGGCTCACAGCGAATACGGCACGGACTGGCAGGTAACGGCAACAGAACGTACCGGCACGACAAAACTTAGTATCATGGGTTTCAATAATACTGTACACACTAACCAGCAAGGACCCACGCATTCCGTCAATGACACGGACCGGGTCCGATCGACATTGCTGCAAAAAATGTTTTAACGGTCTGCTACGGTACCTGTTGGTGCTTGCCAACCAGTTTAAGCATGAAAACGGTACAAGACGGACGAAACGGAGCTAAAATGGATCGAGAAAAATTTATTCGAAATGTAAAATCGTGCAAGGCATTGTACACTTGGGGACAATGAATCTGAGACGGCTAATTCTGTACACTAGACAGTTAAGTTGGTAACACAAAGAAACCTACAGCGCCACAGTCAGCCGAGCGCGAAACAAACTCAATCTCAATAAACGTAACATAACCCATGACCGTCGAATCTAGCCTTAGAATACGTGTCAATCCAACAAGTTATTATTCCCGCCGTATTCCAAGGTTAGAATCGATGGTCAAGTGTTATTTCATGTTCATTGCGATTGAATTTGTTTTGTGTTTGACCCACTCTGGCGCTGTAGATTTCACTGTGTTACGAACATAATTGTCTAGTGTAAGAAATTAGCCGTCTCAGACTCATTGTCCCCAAGTGTACGTAATGAACCACCTGAGGTAAAGCGATACTACATTGAAGGAAAATGATGTCACCTGAACCAGTCAGGCAACATGAATTATTTATTGTTTTTAACAAAAATTGTAAAAGAATGTTGTTTTGAGATTCAATACAATCTGTTGACTTCTTGGTTTGGTCTTCGTCTAGAATTAAGGCTATGAGAGCTAGTTCATAGGTACTCCATGATTAGTTCATTACGACTGCAAAATCTTAACTGACCGATAATTGCAGCTGCAATTTCAACATACGCATAAAACTATCGTACCGACACCGGGACGTTCCGTTGCCTTCACGTGACGGTCCGTGCGGTACAGTGTACAGTGTGAATATACGCGTAAAACTGTCGTGCCGGTGCCAATACGTTCCGTTGTCGTTACATGACGGTCTGCGCCTATAGTGAGAATCAACCTTAAGCCGAAATATATGCTCGTTTATGAAAGTGATAACTTCTTTAGCGCCGTTGGTGAAAACTTCTTTAGCATGGGCGTGATTTGAAACTCGATGAAACGAAATGAAACGTTTATCGATGTAACGAAATAAAACGACTATCGATGGAACGAATAATTATTCCACTCTTGATACTGCATTCTCCTCATTCTCTCGCAGTTTAATTTCTGAAGATTTCACTTATACCACATGTGAACTGCACACATGTTTTTTTTTCATTATTTTTTTATGGTGCAAATCCGTGGGTTACAGTTGATAGGTTCTCCTCGTAAGGAAATAAAGGTAGCTTGCACAGTCAGAAATTGAATTTTGACAGATGTGCTTTAAGATTACGTAATTTTGAGAAAGAGCTCAAAACTATCATAGCAATGCATCATCAAATCAAATGATTTGAAGATAATTATTTCACAGTTGGATCGCAAACGGCTTTATTAAAGTGGTTAAAGAGTTTAAGAATACGATTCTTTGTGGATTTTGCATTATTTTTGCAGCAAACGGCGTCACGATCTTAGGTCAAAAACTGTTTCAAAAGAATCTCTGTTGAAAATTTTGAAGTGATATAGTTAAAATTTATCTGGCCTTCTTGTAATTGTTGAAGGCTTCATTTTTGACCAAGTACTTGTGAGTTCATTACAAATATGATATTCGAAGGGGAGGTTGACATGCCTTAATTGATTCAATAGATTCGATTATGAGCAGACAAAGGAGATGGTAGTTTTTTAAGTTGGCTGATCTGAATCGACCCACGCTCTGGCGGATAACAGTACAGTACGCGCGCGTCATAACACATAACTCGAGGGTGTAGGGGCATTGATTGTAATGAACGGCGGTCCTCCGCACTCCGTGGCAGGCAGTTACTGAAGCCCTGTGTATCTATTTTGGTAGTGGGGACAGAAAAAGGCATAGCGCACGCTGAAAAGAGAAAAAAAATATCAGTTGGTAGGTGATAGTCGCGTGAGCACTAGCGAGAGGAGAATGATAGAGTGTAATATACCGTGCGCGTACTGATCACAATCAAATTTATGGAATTAAATGATACGGTTAACCTACCTTGACCTTCACCTGGCACGTTCATCTGGTGTAACATTGCTGGCACTTTAGAGTCGTTGACCGTTATCTCTGCGTCACCTCTTCAGTGACGTCACGTGTTACAAGAATTCGCAACAATCGATTTGAAAATCAATTTTGCCTATTGTGCAATTTGATACGCACCTGAGAGAACATTTTGATGCAGAGCTTATCGATATATCGAAAATGCCTCGTTAGCGCAAGTTCTCCGCGATCCTGCTTTTAGGGGGCTAAGGTGCTCTCCTGGCGCTAGTTGAACCGCCAAATTTCGCAATGAGCAGTGTAAGAGAAAAAAGGCGGGAAGAGGCCTGAGGCTCAGCGGTCACCAGCTGGATTCTCTTCCGCTTTGGACTCCCTCGCTGCTGGGATCTATGTTGTGTCCAGAACCTTATCGACCTGCCTTAGAATTTAGCACCATTGTGCTAATAGTTAATTCCTTTGAAACCGTCGACGAATTCTGCTTGGCACCTTCAAACCTCAAAAAACAAAAAGACACATGAAGCTTATGATAAACCTTATTCGAAATCACGTAATTTGTCCCTTACGGAATTTCGAATGCGTGATTCTCGTTGTGGGGCTCTTTTTGTAATCTAACGTAATTGCTTTTGCAAAAATGCTAATTTTCTGTTCCGACTAAGGTTCAGGGAGCTGCTGGTAACGTGCATTCGGAATGCCACGTTACAACTACCCTCCTCCGCCTAGACGGAATGGTGCTATAGCGCCAGCGTTGTATTCCGCGAGCTGAACCCCGTGAAGTGACCGATAGCTCAAAGTATTTTAAACGCAATTGCGCTTTGCTGAAACAAGAAAAATCGAAATTGATGGAGAATTCCTCATCCCCAATCTAGATAGCAATTCTCCCGTGTAAGAGTCCAGATTCGCTGACGAACCTAAAATAATTTAATCGCTATACAATATCTCTTTTCCCGGGACCATTAAGAAAGCAAAGAAGAACATGCCACATTCAATGAGATTTTACTTAGTCTTCAATCTCCGTTTGGTTATTTTTGTACACTCTGTTTATATTAGGAGGCGGCACCCTCGGTATATGTCGCATATAGAAGCTTGCCAGTATATGAAGCTCCTTAACGCTCGTACTTGTAGCTCAATTTACTCCCGCAGGGTTCCCTTTTCTGCTTCCACTACCTCCACTATTGCGGTTGGAGCAGCTTGTGGGACTGGGGCTTCTACTGGCGTCAGATCTCCTTCTAAAGGTGCTTGCTAGGCTTAGGTTGCCGTAGGTGGTCTGGGCGGGAGCTTCTCAGTTTGTCTCTGCATACTCTCCCGGTAGGCGGTACAGGAATGGCCCCTCTCCCAACAGTCCCAGCATTCGATTGTTGGTAGGTACTCCCTCCAGTTCTCTGGTGCTAGCTGCGAATTATTCTAAGTGAACCCGCATGGTATTCTGAGGATCTAATCTAGGGTCACCGTAGCCCGGATGGCTCTCGGCAGATCTTCGTACTCAGACCCTCGCAATCTACTGGAAATCAAAAGTCCGTAGCTATCACTGACTGTACTCTCTGCCATTCGTCTCCCTTTTGTGGAATCACCTTTTTTGTTTCTGCCACTAATTTCGATATCTTCAAATTGCGCTACTACTGTACTCTATTCCTTTCCCAATTAGTCGTTACATTGACGGGAAGATGTTTCTACTACTGCAGGAGACAGCCACCGTTTGTCCGCTACTCGGTTATAGACGGCCTTTTGCACAGTCCTTGTTTCCTCATCGTCCGCTCTATCCCATGTCGGCCATTACCAAACGTTGGTGGTAGTTTGCCCGCTCTTGGTTGGAGTGCTTCAAACCCGTAGTCGAAAAAACCCACCAAAGTCAAACGAGAAAGAGTGTTACGTATAAACGATAGTCGGAGCAAAAGCAAAAGAACAAGATGGTATGAAAAATTCAAGGCATAAATAGTGCATCTCCGTTCGAAAGAACCATGTGCATAAATTATGGTAAAGTGAGACAAAAATTCACAAAAATTCGAAAACAAAGATTGAAAATAAAGGTCTCGGGCTGAAAAAACATAATTGTTGCACCTGCAACAATAAAAAAAAGTCAGCTACCAATCTGCGAACAAGGTCATTATACAAAATCATAGCAAGGAATCAATTGAAACACAAATTCTAGAATCAAATTTCAAAAAGCAGCGAAGTTAAATTAGCGAAATCGTAGATATAGTACGCAAATATAATCGGTGTATTCATTTGACACCCGGTTTATTGGTTGCTCCGTAGCGTAAGTCGTGATTTTCATTCAATATTAATCGCCACCCTTTGTATTTATTTTCTATACACGAGGTAAGCGAGATACCTCAGTGTCGCTTATTCGTAAAAGCTGTACACAACGCTGGACTCAGGCGTGTCTCTTCACTCTCTCCTCTTCTCCAGCCGCTGTAGACGATAATCTGCGACTGTTCGCTGTTATCAATATTGAACTAAAATATCCCGGCGGATATTTCCGCGAGGCCGCAATTCGTCATCTTAAATTTTCAGCGGATTTTTTCTCAAGACCCCACAATGGGTGCCATCTTGTGACGTTCATTTCCGGTGGGTCCAGAAAAAATGTTTCACGGCTTGGACTGGACTGGGATTTGTGGCCCGAAGCCATTTGCTTTCCGGGCGATTGTTCCGACCACTGAGCTACTCAGGCCTCTGCCGAAACACCTTCTCGGACTGCTACTCGACTAGGTCGAGAAATGTCACGTTACAATAGACATATTTGAGTAAGATTGGGTGATATCGATTGAATATCGGTAAATCCAGAATTATATAGGTATTTTCTAGTATATCCAGGTATATCTCGGTATGTACGAGTGATTCAATTATATAGTGGTTTATCTGGATTGTATGGGTGATTTCAAATTAGTATCGGTACATATGAGTGTGTACGAGGTATTCAGATTACATACGGTGTGAGTTTTATCTAATATCGCATGACGGAGGGGCCTACTCTGTCAAAGTATGTATGTATTAATAAGCGTAGGTAAGTTTTCATCAAGTTAATTTATAGGTTCGGTATCACATGAACAGTAGAGTATGAACTAATTCACACATGCTCTGCCATATTAAGCATCATAACACTTATACATAATGGGATATACCCAGATATGTTCGAGATTACTCTTTTATTAAAATTTGGATATACAAGACATCAAGGTCATCATGATTTTCTAAATCCTTTTAATCAGCTCGAAAAATGATTCTAATTATCTTTCCGAAATGCATTTATCGCGAAAAATGTTTTCAATTACATTTCAACAATGTAATTAGCTCGGAAAATATTTTTACTTGCATTTCCGAAATGTACTTGGCTGGAAAAATGTTATCAATCATATTTGTTATTTGTAATCAGAAAATCTGACGTCCTAATTACAATTGTAATTAGAAAAATTTTCGACAATTATGACACTTATAATTTGTAATTGGAAAAATTTATGATACCAATTATATTTCTGTATTGTTATAAGAAAATTTTCCGATACCAATTACATTCGTATTTTGTAATTAGAAAAATTTTCCGTACTAATTACAATTGTAAGTTGAAAACAAAAAAGTTATAATCACTAATTACATTCGTAATTTGTAATCAATAAAATTTCCATTACCGATTGAATTTACAATTTGTAATTATAAAAAGTTCAAGCACTAATTAGAATTGTAATTTGTAATTTGAATTTAATTAATTACTGAAAGTGATCAATTATGTCCAACACTAATACCCGGTGTGGTGCTTCTTCGTAAATGAGTTTTATTTGAGTTTCAGAGCAACGTTAAAATATTCTTTAGTATTATTATCCCTCTGGGATTCATGCACTCACTTGCACTTATATTGTTATTTTGACTACGCAGGTGCTGGCAATCGTTCGAGAGTTGGAAGGGTATGAAAGCTATGCCATATTAGCTAATTTTGGAGTCCATTTTGCCAATGTAAATCTAACTGCATTGACAAATTTCCCGACTGAAAATGTTACTATATGCCTTGCGAGTGCAAACTCTTTGGTGGAAACAGGGTAAAGTCATCAACCAACATCTAAAATTCTATAAATTTACTGCTATTGTTAAGCATAGTGGTATTTTCTAATCTATAAATACTTTTCGGATCTAGAACGACAATCAATGTTAACTCGGTCGTATTGACGGCAAGCGCTGCGGTTGTTCTGTGTAATAAAGTAGCCGATGTAACAGAACCTGAAACAACAACGCCAATTACGGATACTGAAGCAGTAATTCTTGATGATTGGTTCACAACCGCATCCATCTATCAAATCTATCCTAAATCATTCCAAGACAGTAATGATGATGGCGTGGGTGATCTGCAAGGTATTATTTCTCGGCTCGATCACTTGCAAGAAACAGGAATTACAGCGATCTGGCTAAACTCGATAGCTACGTCACCGCAGATCGACGGAGGTTACGACATTACGAATTTCACAGACATCGATCCGATTTTTGGAAACCTCGAAGATTTTGCAGAACTCGTACGGCAAGCGCATGCAAGAGGTAAAATAGATGGACATAAAAAAAAAATCTTAATTTGGAACAAATCGTCTAGAAAACTTTTACTTTTGGAAATACCAGAACTTCTTGCTTTTTAGTTGTTAGGAAAAATAAAATATTCGGAAACAGATTTTAAGATTTTTCCAAATCTTGACATGGCTCATCTGAATTTATTCGAAATCTAATCACTCCTAAGTTTGAATGAGATGAACCAACAGATGAATTATCATTAGAAATGTCCATACGCTTTTAAGCTTGTCGTTTGAAAAAATGTGTGTTCGTGCAAATCATCTAAGAAAAGCGCGGCCAATTTTGCTTCTAGTCTAATCGGATTTGAGCTCGGAAGAGCCACGTAATTGCTACCGAAATAATTAAAATCTGTTCATTGGTTCTTGAGATGTTTTTGGACGGAAAATTGATTACAAACACACCAGCTTTTCAAGAACTTCCCCCTCTTATGCGTTCCCAGCTCATGAAACATAACATCATCAAATAAAATCTTTATATATTTTGTTATACAGGTCATACGACAATTACTCAACCTATAAAAAATGCAAAACTTAAACAGCTATTAGTTACGAGGAGTCGCGTTGGTTGAAATCATTTTTCTTGAAACTTCGGCTATGGTTCGGATGATAAATTCCGTTTCACTTTGTTTCATCCGAAATACTGTAAGGGTTTTGCGTTTTATTCTGATCAGTATGCTATCTCTAATCGTGATCTGGAACCTACCTGAGAGTCATTCTTTCTGGTCCTCCGCAGGATTATATTTTGTCATACATGTGCATTTTACAGCAACGTTCAGTGATTTTATTGGAAAATAATGCCATATTTTCAGTGAGCCTACCTTTCTAACAATCTTGTATAGGGTCGGTTGGAAAAATTTCGGATCAAAATATGGTTGTCTGCTGTAAAATTTTTGACAGGCTTGAGTGGACTGTATTAAAATTTTCATCTGTCCTCTAGCTTCAACTTAGACAAAAAGGGAGAAGTTTCCTATTAACCAGATATTCGTAGGTTTATTCTCTGAGAAAACCAGATCTCATTCAAATTATGATACAATACGTAAAGATGATGTATGGCACTCGAATTAATATCCATCAGAGAATTGAGAAAGCTTTCTATAGCATACATACAAAAGCCAGCAGGTAACAGTAAAACAAGGGAAGTGGAAATCTTTTAAGCTAGTAAAAACAGTGACAGAAGTGAAAAAATAGCAATTCAAAAATACGGTTCATGGAAGCAGCATAGTGAGAAAAGACAGTGGAAACCGACCAGGTGAAAATAAAAGATTTAAAATGGACCCCAGCGAGAAAACCGAATTTCGAATTCACAAAGACAATTGGGATAATTTATACATTGAAAAATTAGAACTTCATTTCGCAGCAAACAATGTGCTGTCTGCAAAACACATTGCCATGTTACTAACAAAAGTATGTGCGTAGTTCTGTGTTCAGTTGATAGCGAATTATAACCGCGCCAAAATATAAAATATTCAATGAAAGCAAATTCCGAATTCACAATGACGATTAGAATATATACGTTGCAAGACTTGGAATCTATTTTACAGCAAACGATGTGCCATCTGCAAAACAGGCTGCCATGCTACTACGAAACGCAAATGTGGAAGCCTACAAGTTAGTACGCAAATTACAACCAACTGAAAAATAAAATCAAGGAAATCGTAAAATTATTGGAGGAATACTCGAATCTTAAACGCAATGAGGCAATTGAGCGATGCAGGTTTCAACAAACTGAACAAGTCCCAATAGAAACCGTTACGTTTTCCGGGAGTTTCTTACAGTTGCGTGCCCTTGTGATGGGCCGTTCTAAAACGCCACGTCACACAAGATAGAAACTAAAATAAAATCTGGAGTTCAGGATCTCGCCGTATTGCGGTGTTATCTATCAGCAAAAAAAAAAAGAACCTGGAATCGTTTCAGTAAGGAAAGATTTCGCTCCTCGATAATACTCGGTGCTAGGTACACGGTCACGTTGAGATCTTGCGATTAGAACACTGCGTGGGGATTTGCTTAGCTATGGGCTACTTTGTTAATCAAGAGCTCCACAGAATCATCAATTAGACATCTATCTACATTTGTACTGAAACACGAGAAAAAAGTATCTCCAACCAGTAGTCCCGTCAATAGGAGTATTTGCCCCCAAAAGGTGGGGTAGTAGTGATTTTGATACATGTTATTTCCGGGTATCGATGAAAAATAAATGCAAGTTTCCGACCTGAATGGCGAAGAGGGGGGGGGGTACGTGCCCAATCTACCATCTTGGATTAAAGTTACAAAAAATCTGTTTTTTCGAAATGATTCCTCAACAGTTAACCTTACGATAATGGAAGTTTTTGACACAAATTTGAAGAAAGCTGAGTTCTCTAAATTTTTTGCACCAAAATTTTTTTGTAAGTCTGATGTGTGAATAGTTCCAGTAGCAGTAGAGTGAACATTCTTCCAAAATATTGTCCAACATCTATTCACGGTAAATTTCGGAAAAATAATGTATGGCGGGCTGAAAGTACATGTTTAAAAAAATCGTTCCAGAAAAATTGTGCCAATTTGAAGTTTACGATTTGCAGTTGTTTGATTTTTCAATTTTTCCGGTAACTCTAATTTTCTGCGTTCTATGTTCAAATATCGGAAAAATAATGATAGGATTGTGTTCCGCGGAAAATGGGCGATCGGATTTTTTTTTTCAGCTCATAGTATGCGAAATACAGTTAAAACATGATTTTTTAAATTTAAAAACCCGATACTAACTTAGACAAAAACTATCTACTCCAGTCAATACGGGTTGTTGTCCTACAAAAATCGGGGGAGAAATGATTTTGAAATATGTTACCTAGTTGTGGGCGCCGATGAAAAATCGATGATTTTGACTTTAGGGAAGCGTGTCGGCGCGGTCTGCCATGTTGGATAAAAGGTACGAAAAATTGTTTTCTTCTAATTAGCTCGTTACACATCACATTTACGAAAAAAGTGTTTATACAAAAGTTGTACGGAATTTAGTCTTATCCAAATATCTATTGCACATTTTTACCGTAGAATGAAAAATTCAGGAATAATTTTCAAAAAAGAATTTTTTGAGACTTTAATCCAAAATGGCGTACGCCACCAAACCAAGTCAAAATCTTGGATTTTTCATCAGCACCCGGCACTAAATAACATATATCTAAATCCATCCTACCCCATCTTTTGTAGGGCAAGTCTTCTTTACTCCCTAACATCTGGACTACATGGGCTTCTCCTCGAACGCTTCGCGCATCAACTTGACCTCTCGATCGCCTTCCTCACACCGCACAATTCAAAGTGAGTTGGCTAAATGTAAAGTACAGATCGTGCGTATTATTTCCACGTATGAGCGGGTGCACCTCACTTGGCTAGAAAATAAAAAAAAAACTGTCAAGTCACGGATCTTTGTGCTAATCAAAATATCCGTAGTACTATGTAAAAAAAAAACACCATTTCAAGGATTTTGAAATTTTTTCAAAAATGGCGGAGTTACAGCTATGTGAATATTTGTAAACCACTGTTGCACCGCTATGTTTGAAAATTCATATCTCCGAAACTGTTCATCGGAGCAGACTTATCTTGCAATCATTCTGTTGGTATAAGAATACGCTTCCATACAAAAAATTTCATTTAAAAAAAAATATTTCTTTCAATTTTTTTACGTTTTTTTTTATTTTTATTTTTTTTGATTTCGCTGCCATTTCCGCGAGACTAACAACAATTCATGGATATAATTTTTTTCAGATACCTGTATCATTTCCCTTCAACCTTAAAAAAAAAAATTTATGGAGAATATTGGCGAACGCAGTTAAAATTCATAGCTCGCGCCGCGTGGGATTCACGGTATAACGAGCGTAACGTGCTTCCCTCTCGCGTGCTTCTTCGATTATATACATATCGTTTTTCACTGCTCGTGTCCGGCGTCCAGTTCTCACCGCTGCTTTGTACGACGCACATCGTTCTATCAAACATTTTCTTTTATGATGTCAATAAATAATACGATTGTACAATAGTGACCTACGTGGCTATCTAATTATTTGCATCCCCCACTGTGGCACCTGTTTAATAGAGAAAAACCTGGGCCGGAGGAAAAAAAAGAAATGTTTCGTTGTGTGTCACCGCGCGAGCTGATGCACGTCGGCGCTACTCTCGCGAGCTCGCTGTGTTGCGTATAGTGGAAATAAGTTTCATTTGATGCTCTTCTACTTACCCAGGCTATCCATTCTACGAAAATAGTTATTCAACCACCTTAGCCCTTCTGTATCCGTCTACTGGTCATCCTTTCTCGGAGTTATAAATACTGTTCTGAGAATTCGGAGCCACCAAGTGCAGAAAATCTAATCCTTTTACTTGTATCGGGATTTAATCCCTCAATCTACGAGGTTGTCTTGAAAAGGGAATTTATCAAACCATCAACATTTATGACAGGAAGGACTATAAGTTTCAAAGAATTTATTCTTTCGTACGACCCAAGTGGACCGGAACAGTCGATCGAGGTCAATTTGGTCCTTTGTCCGTGACACAATATGCCCTTGAGCAGGCGTAGGCAACTTGGTGCAATTGTTGCACTGCGTGTGTGCAGCACAAAAAAGAACCTAATTTTCACACGTGGGTCACGCACAAAGGACTGTTCCGGTCCGCTTGGGCCGTACGAAACAACAAATTCTTCGAAACCTATAATCCTTCCTGTCATAAACAATTATCTAGGTGGTCTAGTGGAGGCTAAGGCTCCGGTCAAGCATCTCTAGACGCCAGGTTCGATTCCTGGCTCCGTTGTTAATTTTTCGAAATCACCAATTTTTGAATTTACATTCTTTCATAAACAATTATCGTTTGATAATTTCCCTTTCCAAAACAACCTCGTAGATTGAGGGATTAAATCCCAATACAGGTAAAAGGATTAGATTTCGTGCATTTGGTGGCTCCGAATTCTCAGAACAGGTATTTATAACTCCGAGAAAAGATGACCAGTAGACGGATACGGAAGGGCTAAGGTGGTTGAACAACTACTTTCGTAGAATGGATAGCTTGGGTGAGTAGAAAAGCATCAAATGAAATTTAACTCCACTATACGCAATTCAGCGAGCTCGCGGAAGTAACGCCGACGTGGATCAGCGCGCGCAGTGACTCGCGACGAAACGTTTCTTTTTTTTTCTTCGGCCCAGGTATTTTCTTCATAGATTTTTATTTGGTTTGAAGTGAAAGGATACAGGTATTTGAAAAAAATTATCTCCATGAATTGTTGTTAGTCCCGCGGAAACGGCAGGGAAATAAAGAAAACGGTAAAAAAAATTGAAAGAAATTTTTTGTTACGAAATAAAATTTTTTGTATCGAAACGTATTCTTTTACCAACAGAATGATTGCAGTATCAGTCCGTTCCAATGACTAGTTTCGGAGATATGAATTCTCAAACATAGCCGTGCAACAGTGGTTTACAAATATTCAGATAGCTCTAACTCCGCCATTTTTGAAAATTTCAAAACCCTTGAAATGGTATTTTTTTCACATAGTACTACGGATATTTTGAATGGTGCAAAGATCCGTGACTTGACGGTTTTTTTTCTTTTTTTTGAAGTGAAGTGACGTGGACCCGCTCATTTACCCCCACCACGGCAGCTCTAGCGAGAGCACGCAGGTAGGTGTAGTGCGGTCAAGCCGGCGCTCGAGTTGGGTATACGTCTCGGGTCTATTCGTGTACCTTGGAGTTTCAATAGTTATATTAACTAATCAGTTTACTAATTACGTCTGAATATAGATCTGTATACAACCAATTACCCCAACCCACGCGCATAGTATGTGTTTATGGTAGTTGCGAGTTTGAAAATGTACATTCCCCGATGTGTACTATCCCCTATTCAAGACCCTTTGCGTGTACTAAGCAAGTTGAAGAGATGGTCTGCTAAGCAGGTTGAACGTATGGTCACAAACGATACCGGTGGGCTTGAATCGATCAGAATCCACCTTTGAAACTGTACAATGCGTCTTCAGAATGTATGTATTTATAGCATTACTATTACTCTTTTATCCAAACGAACGGATATTGACGAGCATGCATTTTACATGACTTACATAGCCTCTGTTTGTCTTATAGACATCAGGAACACGTTTGTGAAAATTTTACGCAAAACGGTTCGCTACTTACAAAATAGATTATAGCAATAAGTATCTATCTATCAAATCGATAAAGTCGTCCTATAAAACCAACACAAAATAAATCAAAGACAAATATGAAGAAAACCGATTTTTTTTGGTGACTCTTTAACCTGTGGTTTAACTCCTTCTTAGGACATAATTTATTATATCATCTACACTAACCAGATAAATTTACAAACATACTCATGTGGGTCAGATAGTAACCATAAAAGAACGTTACTGACCTTGCACAAATTTTAACATCGCCTCGTGAAGATTCAATTTTTTTGCATGACATTATGGTAACTTATAACTATATAAATTCAACATTGAATTATACACGAAGGACCATGGACACGTCTCACATTTGAAACATTAACTAGAAAAAAAGAATAAACATAAGAAAATTATGCATCTACAAACTGTACAGTATCAATAAAGTAGCCATCTGAGAATATGCCCCACCCGCATTTACAAAAAGTCAAAGCTTAGAAATAACACGGAGTTTTATTGAACTGGTCAAAACCATTTTCGAGGTAATTTTGCTACTCCCATCCTTCTTCCCTGCCAGCTCTCTATCAAGTTGGGAAATGTTTATTTCGAGATTCAATCCACAGAATTAAAATATGCGTTCACTACGATGTTCCGGGCGGAAGAAAACGATGGATAGGAAGACACAGGAGGAAAAAGAATACAGAGACGAAACTAGCACAACAAGTAACTTATTCATACAATCGGTAACTTATCCTAGAGATTCGCATCAATAATTGGATCAATATAGGTGTTATTTATTTCTTTTATTTCCTGTCTCAGATTGAACGAGTCCGTGTGACTAACAATATTGCATATTTCTAGGATTGAGCGGTTACAATACCGTAGCTCTTCATGCAAATTTTTCACACTGTCATAGTCAATGCTATGTTGAAATTGAACAGGATGTTTTGATAAAGCCGTATATGGTTATCAGGCTCTCTGATGTTGTTTTTATGTTCGTTTATCCTTATAGCCAGAAGACGACTTTTCCAGAATTAAAAAGTAGTCGCAAGTAGGTCAAATTTTTGATTAGACATTGTACATCGTACTTCTGAAAATTCCGATTTGGTGACTCAAACAATACAGAAACATATAGTATTGAGATAAAACTTAGCAAATTATTGTTGCAGGCAGAATACAAAGAATTGTTGTTGTCAAAATATAATCTTTTCGCACATCTAGATGTAATGGTCTTATGTAATAGATTAGCTGCATAACTATTCTTCAACAACACGTTTCGTATAATCTTCAAATCCTTATCATGATAACAATCATTTGTCAACTTTATTCCTCTGTGGACCAAATTCATTATAGTTCAGATTTTGTAAGGTCAAAGATGGTGCAAATTGGAATTAAGGTACTTTTGTGATGAAGTGGGTTTTCGGAACCAATCAGTTTCGATAGTCGATGAATTGTTAATAACACATCTTCAGATCTAGAACAGGGATTTTCGCTGCCAAGCATTGCCAGTGTTACTATCTGACCCACACGAGTACGCTCATAAATTCATGTGTTTTGTGTAGATGATACAATAAACAATGTCCTGAGGAGGGCCCAAGCTACAGGTTGAAAAATTGACAGCAATAATTGGTTTTGTTCATCAAGACTTACATGTCCAAGATCATTTGTACACATCTCGTAGTTTTTCTCGTATACCAATTTCTCCGATTGCAACATCTAGCAAACCGAACTAAGCTATTGCAATAAAGACTGTGAACATGAAGGGTAACCTATTAGCGAGCTTACAAGGGGATTAGGTACCTCCGTGACGCGGATTGGGTTCTCGCTTCCCGTGGTGAAAATTTAAAGCCTCTAAATTAACGTCGTTTTTTATTTTTGATCGAATTGGCCTTGGTTGCTGAGATACCGCGATTTGAAAATTTCAGAGTTTTTAGCAGAGTGGGGGCCGTTTCGGCTCGCACGTGAGCGTTAAGCGTGGACGTGTAAACCAAGAGCTTGCGCAGCTGACACGGTAAGACGATGGACTAGAACGCTGAAGGTTCACGGCTTGCGTCGACGTACGTTTTTTTCTCAATTTTTTTTTTTTTTCCAATTCATTTTTCATATATTTTTTCAATCTCTTATAAGACTTTGCATGCGCAAGTCAGTGTTTATAGGTACTTTTCGTTATTTCATAGAAAAATCAGAGTACATACTCCAGGTATTTATGTGTTATAGAAAATCCTGCAGGTGGACCAGCGTATGCAATATTCCAGGTATTTGTGTCTTTACAAGGTTTGACCGGAGGGATATTTTTCATTGTTCCGTCACAGGTAAAGACCAGTTTTCGGTCAGGTAATCCATATAGTGCTATATAGAACCTGTATCTGTGTTCTACACCATCAGTTTCGCTACAATTCTCGACGAAGCGACTTATTCACTGTGAAAATATTGTTGGTGCAATTAAAGAAGACCGTTCAAGTACGTCGGGAGCCCGGAATCCATCCCTTTCGGAGAGTGAAATCGTTAATTACGAATTCATTCATTCAAAAAAAGACGTCACCGATGCTATGTATGAATGTGTTCAAACTTTGCGTCAGAGGAATATCGTTTTCGATGCCGGAAGTGAAAATCCATCGACGAAATCAACCGCTTTCGTCGAAAAGATGGTCGAACAAATGATAACGACCATAGAAGATGCGGACTTGATAAAAACGGAAGAATTATTTTTATAAAATGAGAAGATGGGAATTTCCGACGGAAGCCAAACAATAGCTATATCCCCCAATTATTCACTAATAAAATCTTCATCGACATCATCTTCAGAGTCTGCGCATAGTGAATATTGTCCATCCCAAAAACGACCTCGTGGCATGACACAGGTCCGTTAGAATCGAAAATAAAAATTATCAATATGACGAGGAAACACTCGAAGTGGTCGTTGGAGATCCTAAAGAATCGTGGGGGAAGAGCGTTAAAACACAAAGGCATACTGAAAATTTGGGAACAAGAAATAAAAAACGGAGGAACATTGTAGAATAGGCGTGTGAGCAACGAGTGTCTCTGTACGTATTCCCACCTTACACTCGTGAAGTGTGGATAAGCTCCAAGATTGTACGCCGGTATCAGAGTCGAAATAAAGCTTTCGCTACGTAAACACTGTGTTAACTCTCTTACCTGTTTCCTACAAACATTACAAACATCTTTTGACAAATGGAATATGATTGACAAGTGGACTTACAATCGATTTGTTAAAGCGAGAAAAAGTATGAAGCCTGTTACCACACGAACGCTTCAACAATGAGAATTAGCTGCAGTCAAACAGGAATGAAATCACCAGAGGCTCTCATGGAATCTGTAAAACTTTTCCAATAGAAAGTGTCGAAAGTGATTCTAAACTACGATCTAGATTTTGTGATTAACACAGATCAAACTGGCTGTGAGTACCGTGTTGGTGTAAATCGAACGCTGTCACACATGGGAGATAAAATGGTTCATGTATATTTGGGAGACTCGAATAAAGTAAGCCATTCATACACCGCGCAATATTGTATGACAGCTTCTGGTGAATTGCTTCCACATGTCTTCATTTGTTTACAAGAACAAACTGGTAAATTTGGGCCACGAATTCAAACACATATCAACGAACTGACAAGCATTTATAAGAACGTTACCGTCACTGCATTGACATCGGGGAAATTAACTTCGAAATTGTTTAATGAATTTCTGGAAAAGTTTTTAAACCGTGCGTGAGGCAGGCGGATTTCCTTTTAATAATTGATTCGTGGGGAAGCCAAACTGATTCTTCCACTTTGACTCGACCTTCATCAACGAGGACAACGATCCAATCTGCAAATTAAAAATTATTCCAGCAGATTGTACACCTTATTGCCAACCGTGTGACGTTCATTTCTATAGACAAGTAAAAAATTTTATCAAACGACTGCAAAATAGTACTTGTCTATTTCAACAACACCGCTGAATAAATAGCAGAGACGATGCTGTCAAAATAAATTATTTAATCTACCATCAAATGTCCGGGCCAATATTTTCAGATATGTTAGAGTATGCGTGGTTTGCAGCCAAATTAACGCCAAACAGAACAGTTTTTCAAAATGTAAACGAAGTTTGCTTTCCTGGTCAGATTCGCAAGGTTAAATGTGGTTGTGGTGGTATTGCGCTCATCTTATGTTCGTGGTGTCGTCAGCCTTTGTACTTCACTTACTTTTATGATGGTTTCCACCCCTTAATTTGTCGACATATCAGTAGTAGTGAAGAAGAATCAGAATGATTACGTCGTATAAAATTTGCATGTGTGTATTAAATTAATTATTTTTTGAACAATTATATTTTTTACGTAATTTTATGCCTTTGTTATTAGAATAACCATTTTATTGTATTATTCTAGCATAATGACGTTCATGTAGCGTGTTTGAGAATAGGTATTCTCAAAGGCATCTCTCAAGAAGCAGCTATCGCTCAACGTGGACTAGCCAAAACTATTCACTACCTCTGAGAACGCGCCTAGTTACCAGCTCTTCTAGCTGTCAATCAGTATTACTTTTCATCTCATTCTGCTTGCACGTAAAGCTTGACTGTACCATCTCAAAAAAAGAATTATCGTGTCATAAATCATATCCGACTTCTCAACTGATTAATACAATCACAATTGGCTTCTCAAGTGATTAATACAATCACCATTGGCTTCTCAAGTGATTAATATGATCCAGACATTCTTATATCTCAAATAGCACACTGATCAAATTGTATATTAAATGAAACCTAACTTTTTTTTAAATATTCTAAGTTCTTCTGATCACTCATTTCTCAACATTTTGGTCCTTCGAGCCGGATAGAACATTTGTAATCTCTTAAATATTAATCATTGTGCTATTAACTCTGACTCTCTCGCTCTCGCTCATAGCCAGGATTAAGCCTATCTCGCTCGCTCTCGTGTAGTGCGCGGATTAACTCTGACCTTCTCCATCCCTTGCGGTTCGCGTATAGTGCTATTTCTCTCGCTCTCACGCAGTTGTCTGCTCATCTTTGATTCTTCACCTTTTCACCTTGTTGTAGTGTTTACTTTTGTGACTTGTTCGCCCTCACGTGTGCATCAACAATGCCTCTCATGCGCGATGACAAGTCGACCGCCAAAGGATCAACAGACTCCTTAACAACATTGCCGGTGCCACTGATAACACCGACAGTTGACCTCCTCACGACCGCAGACCATCTTCAAGGTTCAGGCCGAAGAACTCGAAGCAAGTCAATGTCGGTGCTCAGCATTAAATTGTTTCTGCGAGTCAATTCTCAGAATGAGCTAATTGAGTCGATGGAGGATATGCTCACTCAAATGACAGAACCTTCCGACGATATTGCGCTCACCGATGTCACCATGATGCTCGACCAACTGGACGAAATCCATCAGGTCTTCCGCACCGAACACTCATGGCTAGTCTCTCATTGGCCTCCCGCTCACCTAGACCACTCATACTTTGCCAAGGTCAGCCTCGACGAATCCAAGCTGGTGCTCAAAAACAAGCGCCTGCTTGAACGTCTCCAAGAACCGCTCACATTGCTTGCTCAACCAACCGCTTCAGTCGAACCAGGATCTCGTACCCGCTCACGTCTACCCGAACTAATGGTGCCGACCTTCAGTGGGGATATGAGGAAATGGCCAGATTTCAAGGCGATGTTTATGTCTGTCATCGGCAATCGCTGACATCTCAGTGATCTTGAAAGATTTTAGTATCTGAAGACGGCGGTGCAAGGTGATGCGTCAGAACTCATCGTCAATCTCACCCCGGACTCGTCGTCATACACATAGGCGTGGGAGCTGCTCAATGGTAGATTTGAGAACAAGCGGCTGATCATCAAATCTCACCTGGATAGATTGCTTAACCTTAAGCCGATGCTAAAACGTCAGGCCATCTCACTCACCAAGATGGTGAATATTATCAACGAGACAACTCAGGCTCTCAGAACGCTCACAACTGAAGGTAGCAATGATTGTCTCATGGTAACCCGCATGGGTGGACTGCTCGGTCGAGATACTCGTGAGAATTGGGAAACGTCCCTAGCCTCTTCCGAAGAATTCCCTTCTCTCAGCCAGCTCACCGAGTTTCTCGTGGCTCGTGCCCGTACGTTAGAACACATCGAGCAGGACTCAACTCCTGCTCAATCGAGTACTGCTAAGGGAGCTATTCCCAAAAAAGCCAGCTCATATCAGGCTTCTAACAAACCGCAGTCGACTCAGCAGACGTCTCAGTCCACCCACCAGCAAGCATCCTATCCATGTGATTGCTGTGAACAGGATCACTTCATTGTGATGTCTTTGAAGTTTCGAGACTGCTCATTAGATGCACGGGTAAGGCTCGTTAAGGAGAGGAGCCTGTGCTGCAACTACCTTGGTAGGCACAATGCACGAAAGTGCAACAACTCCAGGCACTGCAAGACGTGCAGCGGCACTCAGACCTCTCAACCATCTTCGGTCCCTCAACTGAACGCTCTCAGACCACTCAGGATTCTCAAGCTGCATCAACCTCTGAAACAGCCAAACTTTTACCAGCGTGATGTTTAGGGACGATCGTCAATAATCACGATTACTCTTCGGCGTGCTCATCTACAACATGTAGTCATCTCACCTTGCTGGCAACTGCAACAGCAACAGTCTTCTCGACGACCTCATCATACCAGGTTCGACTACTCATCGATCCTGGCTCAGAAATCTCATTTATCTCAGAGGGTCTCGCCAAACAGCTGAACCTTGAAAAGGGGCACTCAACACTTGACCTCTATGGAAAAAGGACATCTCAGACAAGAGGCATTGTCACTCTTGCTCTTCATTCCAGGCATAGACCACTCCCAGTAAAAATCTCAGCTCATGTTCTCAAGACACTAACAACTGTCCTGCCAACTAGTGAGGTACACAGTAAACTCACCTGGCCTCCTCTGAAGGGGTTGAACCTAGCTGATCCAGAATTTCTCACTCCAAGGGCAATAGACGTGATCATAGGAGCAGACTTCTACGGGCAGCTCATAAAGGCAAATATCATTAGACACTCGTCTAGCTCTCCGATTGCTCAATTGTCCATCTTTAGATGGCTGGTAATAGGTCCAATTCATGCACCGGTTACTCTGACAAGAACGGCAACATGGCGTCTCACAAGCAACGAACTCATCCTTGCAAGACTTGCTAACAAGGTTTTGGCTTCAGGAAGAACCACTGACGTCAAGTGAATCCCAACTCACTCCAGAGGTAGACGAGTGTGAGCACCACTTCAAGACTACTCACTCAAGAGACTCAACTGGACTTTACATTGTGAGAATGCCGCTCAAATTATCACCAATAGCTTTGGGGAACTCTCATCACACGGCACATCTGTGCCTTCAACGGATTCTCAAACGGCTTGGCAGAGATAGTCAATATCACTAATTATACAATCAGTTCATGCTGGATTACGAAAGAGCTGATCACATGATCAAGCTCGACGACAACTCAACAAGTAGACGGCCTCACTATTACCTGCCTCGTCATGGGGTTCTCAAGCCAGATAGCTCGACCACCAAACTCAGAGTGGTGTTCAATGGCTCTAGTGCAAGTTCCACTGGCTACTCTCTGAATGATCTCATGCATGCTGGTCCGAATCTGATGCTCAACATTTTCAAGTTGCTCATCTGGATACGCCGACGTAAGCACTTGTTTGCTACAGACATCACAAAAATGTATCAGCAAATTAAGATTCACCCAGAAGATTGGGATCTTCAAGGAATACTCTGGGTAAACGAGCAGCACTTGGAATCTCATTATCAGCTCACGACTGTTACATATGGAATAAAGGCAGCACCATTCCCAGCAGTGAGGACACTGCTTCAGCTCGCTGAAGACGAAGGCTCAAGATACCCGGTCGCGGTGGATCCGATCTCTCATGGTCGATACGTTGATGATATCTTCGGAGGCTCAGACACGGTGAAAGAGCGAGTCATACCGCTCATCAACTCATAGGGCTCTGCCACGCGGGCGGATTTCCGCTAGCAAAATGGCACTCTATATCGAAGCAACAACTGTTGGCGGAAGTCTCACCTGAGCGTGGAAGTGCATCGGGCATTTCATTCGACGAGTTTGACACCAAGATCCTTGGAATACGATAGTCATCTCAACAGGACACGTTCAACTTCTCAACCATCTCATCAGCCCACTCTGACAGATTCTCGAAACGCCTCATCTTATCAGAAGTAGCACAAATATTTGATCCATTGGGCTTTTCCGCACCTGTTGTGATTAGATCGAAGACGTTTCTTCAGGCACTCTGGTTACACAAACTCAACTGGGCTGGCAAACTCCCAAAACAACTCATAACTCAGTGGCTTAGCATTAGACAAGATCTCTTCAGCCTAGCCAGACTTTCTATTCCACGATGATTCAACACGCTCACTGACTCAGCTGTTGAACTACATGGTTTCTCTGAAGCTTCGCAAACTGCAATGGCAGCCTTTGTGTATCTCTTTGTCAACTCACCGTTCACTGGCACCAACATTTCACTCATCTGCTCAAAAACGAAATTTGCTCCTCTCAAACGTCTAACCATCTCGCGGTTGGAACTCACAGCAGCGCTACTACTCTCCACACTAATCAACCATGTTCATGCTACTTTAAACATGCACGTAACAAATGTTCATCTGTGGACGGCTTCTCAAGTAACACTCACCTGGATCAAGGCTCATCCCTCAAGGTGGAAGGATTATGTATGTAACCGGGTTACGAAAATCCAAGAACTCACCGAGAGAGCTCATTGGAGGCATGTACCAGGCACCTCAAACCCAGTTGACTGTGCGTCGCGTGGCATAACCACAGATCAGCTCGAAGAACACTCTGTATGGTGGACGGAACCATCACGGATGACTCAGACAATGGACTCATGGCCTGCTCAAAACGAGTCGGCTTCTGATGCTACATGTACGCAAGAGGCTCGTGCAAATATTGCATTGCATGCTGTCCAATCTTCTTCAGAATATCATTGGGATCTCGTCTACAAATTCTCATCTCTCAACAAGCTGCTCAGAATAACCTCTCTGTGCAGAAGATTCATCAAGAAACTCTCAAGCAAACTCGATACAACACCAGCAGCTTCCATTCCATCAAGCAGTATGGAAGACTCACGACTTTTCTGGGTCAAGGCTACTCAATCAGTCTACTTCCAAGAAGAGCTCGCACTACTCCAGCGACAATCTCAACTGCCAAACTCACACCCACTTAACACGTTCACGATATTCATTGACCATTGCGGTATGCTCAGAGTAGGTGGTCGACTTAAGAAGTCAGAACTCTCATACAAGAACAAACATCCAGCAATCCTTGCTCGCACCTCAAGACTCTCTGAACTCATCATTGCTCACGCTCACAACCAACTGATGCATGGAGAAACTCAGGTAACTCTGGCATTCATCAGACAACTCCACTGAATCATCGGAGGTAGAGCACCATCAAATCATGTATTCTCAGGTGTGTGGTGTGTGCTCGTCAAAGGGGAATCCGCGCTCAGCAATTGATGGGCCAATTACCTCCGGCGCGAGTCACACTATCACGCCCGTTCTCACATACAGGCATTGATTACGCTGGCCCGCTCACGCTCAAAACCTGGAAGGGTCGAGGCTCAAGCACGTACAAGGGATGGATATGTGTATTTGTCTGTCTCACAACATCGGCTACTCACCTAGAAGTAGTCTCTGACTACACACCTGACGGGTTCATTGCTACCTACAAATGCTTAATCTCAAGAAGAGGACTTCCTTCCGCACTCTACTCCGACTGTGGAACCAATTTCATTGGCGCCGATGCTCAACTCAAGCAATGTTTCATCGAAAGCTCATCAGGTCATCAAGCAATCTCATCAGTACTAGCCCAAGATAAGACTCGATGGCATTTCAACCCGCCGGCAGCCCCCCACATGGGTGGCAAGTGGGAAGCAGTGGTAAACTCTCTCAAATTTCACCTCAGAAGAACGGTCGGAGACACCGTGCTCACATACGAGGAGACGCTACGCTCCTCGCCCAAATAGAAGCGATTCTCAAATCAAGGCCGCTCGAACCGCTCAGCGATGACCCCGACAATACCGCAGTGCTCACACAGGGACATTTTCTCATTGGAACTGCGCTTAATGCAGTCCCTGGGCCCTCACTACTGGACATCTCAACCAACAGACTATCTCGATGGCAGCTCATCTAGCAAAGGGTGCAACAGTTCTGGCATCTGTGGTCAACTCAATACTTGCAACGACTGCAAGCCATGTCAAAATAGCATCATCCTCACAACGACATTCAGGTGGGCTCATTAGTACTGCTCACTGATGAGCGCCTACCTCCCGGAAAATAGCCAATGGCTAGGGTACTCAATCTATTACCAGGACAGGATGGACTTACCAAGCGTGGTGTCCATAAAGACGGCCACAACCACGCTCACCAGACCGATTGCCAAGCTCACCAGACCGATTGCAAAGCTCACCCTCCTTCTTGTGACTCCTCAAGGCAACTCATCATCTACACGAGCACGAGCCAAGATGGCGGCAGAATAAAGTCACGTTTTATTGCCGTGTGATAAATCCGTAGCTTGTGTAATTATTAGTGCGTCCACTAGCGTAAAATTGATTTCCAAGTGTGAATTTAATCCTTGTTACCATTCTGTAATATAAACATACACCTGGAACATTACATAACGAATTAATTCTATATTAAAAGTACTAACACTACTGTGATACATCGTGTACTGCTTTGTGCTGATACCGTTGCCTTGAGATAAATTCGTATCTTGTGTAACTATTAATGTGTCTTCTAGCTTAAATTCGATCTCTAAGTGTGAAATTAAACCTTGTTATCAATCTGAAATATAAACGTACATCTGGATCATTGCATAACCAAGTAATTCTCCATAATTACAATTCAATAAGTCAATAATAATAACTATAATATCTCCACTATGATACGTCATTATAGTGCCTGATGCTGACACCTGTGGTCTACTTGTAGGTAACAGCAAAACATCCTACATCTTGTTATTGACTGGCTTTGTTTACAAACATCTAACATGTCTCGTATGTGCCGTGGCTGCTCTAGCAACATTGTCACTGACTGTGTTGATTGTCCTAAGTGTAATGCTACATATCACCTCAGTTGTGCGAAAGCAAGCAGTGTTTTAACAAATGGTGCATTTCAAAGATGCTGCGGCGTAAAGAAAACGTCTTCATATAAAGATCTACGTAAACTTATCAGAGAGGAAAATACGAAATTGCAAACAGACATCGCAGCTGCGTTAGATAAAGTACAAGGGAGTGTAGATTCTCTGCGTGAGTCTGTAGATGGTAGAGTTAAGAAAATAGAAGAAGAGAATAAGAATCTTATTAACAAGGTTGAATCGTTAGAAGGCAAAGTTAAAACAAACACAGACAAGATCAGTACTATTGAAGCATTTCCGCCAGACAATGAGGAATCTGTCTTGGCAGAAGTTGAAGAAAGATTCTCCAGGCGTAACAATGTGATATTATACGATGTTCCTGAATCATCCGATGCTGAGTTAGAAGCACGAACTAACCGAGATTCGGATTTCACCACTAGACTCTGCACTGCGCTTAACGTTGATTCATCCGTATATTCTCAATCTCGTATCGGTAAATATTCTCCAGCGCTTCAAAAACCGAGACCTCTGAAAATCACATTTGCTAACAATTGTTCCTCTGCTATAATAATACTGAACTTCATAAAATACAAGAAAGCCAACCAGCTCTCTCCAGATCTGAACTTGACCAACATAGTAATAGCGAAAGATTGGACTCAAATGCAGCAGGCTCAACACAAGGCCACTCGCGACGATCTTCAACGGCGTGTAGCGGAAGGGGAGACCAATCTTTGTCTGGTGACTCGGAATGGCAAAACGACAATCATCAACAAACAATCACATCTACAGTATCGAGCAGGGAACACTGCTCGATCCTAAACACTTCCTTAAAGAAGAGTTACATTTATTATCAAAATCCCCTCACGGCCAACTCTATTGCGTGAACTCTCATTTCACTACGCGAAAACAGTTGAATGAATAAACAACTTAATACATTAATAAACGCAAATTAAGCTATTTGAACCAATATCCAAATCTAATGTAATCAATATGTTATATCAAATATTTAAATTAGAAATTTTAGTTCATGTAAAATCAACATACAACAACAATATATGTTAACTCTGTCTCTGTCGATAACTATGTAAATTGAGTAACCCTGTTATTGGCACTTTGGGCTGTTGGATTTTAATGAAGAAAATGAATAAATAAATAAAATCAACAGCGTTGCTGATGGTGGGCTGAAATGTTTGAAAATCTGTATTCTCAAAGGCATCTCTCAAGAAGCAGCTGTCATTCAACGTGGACTAACCAAAACTATTCACTACTTATTCACACATAAACCGGGCACAAAGGAAAACAAATTCGAACTCACTGGTGATGAGAGATATTAACGACAACAGAGTCAGGGCGGCTAGGTGGTCTAGTGGAGGCTAAGGCTCCGGTCAAGCATCTCTAGACGCCAGGTTCGATTCCTGGCTCCGTCGTTAATTTTTCTAAATCACCAATTTTTCGAATTTACATTCTTTCAACAAATATTCTCTCGTAGATAAATGATTTACACATCCGCATATCATTCAATAGACGGCATTGCTTGTCTTACGGGCTTCTCATCGGAAGCAAGGATTCAAAAAGGGTAAACACAACATCTACACATTAGAGTCTCCTTATACATCGTGCATGCAGAGAAGAAACTTCTTATTCACTATTCACTACCTCTGAGAACGCGCCTAATTACCGGCTCTTCTAGCTGTCAATCAGTATTACTTTTCATCTCATTGTGCTCGCACGTGAAGCTTGACTGTACCACCTCAAAAAAAGAATTATCGTGTCATAAATCATATCCGACTTCTCAACTGATTAATACAATCACAATTGACTTCTCAAGTGGTTAATACAATCACCATTGGCTTCTCAAGTGATTAACATAAATCAAAATTGACTTTTCAAGTGATTCCTAAGATCTAGAAACACCATAAATCACAACCTGGTTTTTAGGGGATTAATATAATCCAGACATTCTCAAATCTCAAATAGCACACTGATCAAATTGTATATTAAATAAAACCAAACTCATTTGCAAATGTTCTAAGTTCTTCTTATCACTCATTTCTCAACATAGTGTATAATATATGAAAATATAACTGGTAATAGATATTTTCGAATTGTCTTATTTACCTACGCATGCAAAGTCTCATAAGAGATTGAGAAAATATATTTCAAACGGACTGAAAATTTTTTTTTTAAATTTTAAAGAATGAAAAAGAAACATACGTAGACGCGAACCGTGAACTTTCAGCGTTCTAGTCCGTCATCTTACCGTATCAGCTACGCCAGCTCTAGGTTCACACGTCCACGCTTAATTAACGCACTTCACGCGCGAGCCGAAACGGTCTCTACTCCAGTAACAAATCTTAAATTTTCAAATCGCGATATCTCAGCAACCAAGGCCAACTCGATCAAAAATCAAAAACGACGTTAATTCGGAGTTCTTAAACTTTCATCACGGGAAACGGGAACCCGTTTCTGCGACGTCGGAGGTACTTAATCTGCTTGTTAGGTTTTTCGTTCATCTGATCAGTTTTCTGTAACTTTTTGATTTTTTTTTATGATATTTGAATCATTCGTCTCACATTCCAATACTTTTTCCGGAACCACAAAATCAATTTTAAGGACATCTGGTATAAATAATTTTTCTGAGTACCGCAGTTCAGAAAATAAAACTCTTTTTATCGTATTCTACGCCAGTATTTTAAATCTTTTCATTGCATGCTAATAACTAGTTAGTTCTATCAATTTTATTCAGCCTTGTCAAAATTTATTTTACCTGCGAGTCAATATGACGACACCTGTAAGTGAATTTTTGCTAATTGAAAATATTATTGATGATTTTTCTTCGAAGAACTGCAATGCCGAAACAAGTGATTAATCCTAAGTATTCTTCCGACGGGACCTGAGGAAATAATGAAACATTGGCGTTAAGTACCGATAATTTTTGTGTTAATTTATTTATGAATTATGATATTTTCAGAACTGAAAATTATCATCGACTTTGTTCCGAACCACTCGAGCAATGAACATGTCTGGTTCCAAAATTCTATCGCACGTATTGAACCCTACACAGACTACTACATTTGGAAAGATGGAATCGTATCAGATAACAGACTTCAGCCTCCGAACAACTGGTTAAGCGTGTTCGGTGATTCTGCGTGGACATGGAGTGAACAGCGACAACAGTACTACTTGCATCAATTCCATACCAGTCAGCCGGATTTGAACTTTCGTAATCCTGATGTAGTAACGGAAATGACTAATGTCCTCAAGTTCTGGCTTGATCAGGAAGTAGACGGTTTTCGCATCTGTTCAGTTGCTCATCTTTTCGAAGATGAGGACTTCTTTGATGAACCACGTAATGCAAACCCAGATCCTTACATTCTGGAAACGGATTACGACTATCTCGAACACATTTACACAACCGATCGTGATGAAACCGTAGACATCGTCTATCAATGGCGAACGGTCGTCGATGAACATGCCGAACAATCTGATGGCCAAGCACGAATTCTGATTACAGACTCCTCAGCTAACCAAAATGTGGTGTCTAGGTGAATGAGCAAATTAAATTGGTGTATTGTAATATAACAAACATTGCTAATCATCTTCATCCAGTAAATGATATATTAATATTATATAATTATGTATATGCGAATGCGTATATTCATTGTTAGATATATTGATGTAATATGCATAATATTATATATATTAATTTGCTAGAATTGATGATGAAACCGAACACCGTTTTATTTGCAGGTACTTTGGTAATCAAACTCACCAAGGAGCTCATGTGCCATTGAATTTCGCTATGATTACCAATTTGACTCGGCTTTCATCAGCATCCAGCTATATCAATGCATTTAATGAATGGTTTGCCATATTGCCAGAAAATCGAACATCAAATTGGATTCTTGGTAATCACGACAATACTCGCATCGCTTCAAAGTTTGGCCTGAACCGTGCTGATGGTTTGAACATGCTGCTACTCCTACGCGGAACTACGTTTACTTACATGGGTGAAGAGCTGGCCCTTTTAGATACCGAGGTTTCATTTAACGATACACAAGACCCACATGCGATTAATGCTGGACCAGATCGATTTCAGCTGTTCACGCGAGATCCTGCGCGAACTCCCTATCAATGGGATAATACCAGTTTGGCAGGATTCTCAACAAGTAATTCATCGTGGCTGCCAGTCAACGACAACTACGTCTTTAGAAATCTTGCAGTCCAAAAGACTGCTGAGAGGAGTAACTATCACACTTATCAGGCCATACTCCAATTAAGGCAACGAGAGTGCATCAAGTACGGAACCACCCAATTTCTATCTCTCAACTCTGATATGGTAAGATAAACATAATACAGCATAATCATCGTTCACTCAAATGTGAAAGTACAGTTTACGGCACGAGCCGAACATGAGTTCGCACTCACACCCATGTAAACACGTCATGACCCAAGGCAGAGGTTCTGTAATTACACCCGATAGATATCGCTTATCAGAACGTATAATGCATGCTATTTCTTGCAACATATGTGAGGGAAAATTAGTTTCAAAAAGCATCGCGGGTACCTTGACACCACCTAAAAGTAGGATCAGGTAACGGACGCTTAATGACACAGTGCACGAATTTATGTTGTTCAAGAGTATGTATGTGCCAAAAAGAGCTCTAGTAGAAAGAGCTATGCGTTTCAATTTTGCAATGTACCAACAGCGTCTCACCACACTTTTGGAAAACGGAGTACCGTACGCACACTTCATAAACTTCACATCGTCAAACTATCCAAACAGGTGGCGCTAATGATCTGACTCGTGTGATTACAGGGCTCACCTTGGCTTATGTTGCGTTCACACTCGTACTTACGCAATTGCAGCTTCACACTTGTATTCACATAAACGCAGCACTCACCTTCGGCTCACGCTCGAATCTTTACACTTATCAAAAGTCATTCAGTATTCGCCCTTGTAACAGAATATACTATTATAGTCTGGAAGAGTTGAGGTTTTCCATGTGCAATACCATTAGACACCTACGATGATACAAAGGTTATAATAAAACATACAAATTTAAATTTTTTCTCAATAATTGCGCACCTTGGGTAGGGTAAAAATGATGAATTCAATGCAGCGGCCATAAATATCTGAAATACTCACCCACGTCTGTACACAGAGCATTCTCTGCCTATACTTCGGGCGTTTTAGTTCTAGGACATAATGACATTGTACCGCCTGCGCCAGTCTGATCCCCCCCCATCTCGTGAGATGCGAAATTTCTGATTTCGTTCCCGGCGAGTGGTTTTTATGATTCCCCGTTGCGAAAAAAATTCTCATGACTTTCGTTTTCAACGTATTTGAACTTTTCTAGTAGATCTGTTCGTTGAGCCAAGAGAAATCGTAAAGAAATTCCTCAAGGAATAGAATATTTCACCCGCTTTTTACCAGTGCCTCATAAAACATATTCAGTCGCTCTTAAAATTTCATCAGTTCTGGCTTCAGTCGCTAAATTCACTCTCATCGTGAAATGTCTATATTTATTAAAAAATGCAGTTTTATTGAAATACAATCGTCTCATGAGCTACAGTTACAATAAGCATATACTACCCTAACGGAGAAAAAGAATAACTCATTGTCAGATGATGTAATCAAACTTTTCAATTCATGGAAATGCCACAAGAATTATAAAATATTGGGTCTTGGGAATTATTCATTTCGAAAAACGAGAATGTCATGTTTTTTTGAACCACCCTAGTGTAGATGATATACAAATTGCGAGCTGTACTGAAAGTCATTCTGTTGTCGTGGTAAACTATTGTATCTCTTCTTCGATAAACTTGTGAACCTTTCATCAAACGCGCTGGATCTCAACAAAATCAGCCCGTGAGTTTCCTGGAAACTCTGCCGAAGAAGAGAGTGGTGGATCTGGAAATTGGGGTAGTGTACGACATAACATTTATAATAGTAGGGGAGCCCAAGCGGGGATTTTGGGTTTTATTTAAGCCGGGAAGAAAAACATAAGGGAAGAAACCTTGCACCCTGTTATGAACGACCACCATATATGAACCCTTAATATACAAGGGTGCGTCTGAGGCA
Source organism: Neodiprion lecontei (assembly GCF_021901455.1). Taxonomy (NCBI): domain Eukaryota; kingdom Metazoa; phylum Arthropoda; class Insecta; order Hymenoptera; family Diprionidae; genus Neodiprion; species Neodiprion lecontei. Next base: position 13,853,941 of record NC_060263.1, read on the forward strand.
GCCAATCAGATTAGTAAAAAAAAATCCATCCTTGATTTAATTCGAGCTCGTCAGATTGACAGAAGGTAAGTTAATTAAATGCAGAAAAGTGGAAATTTCAATATTCTGACGATATGACCATGATATAAGAAAATAAGCGAGTCACTAGTTTGCAAAAAAAAAATGTCACCTGGAAGTATTCGAGCGCGGTTAAATTTATTTTTTATTTTGAAAGAAATCATGTAAGGATTACGGATATAACATAATATACCGGTTTCTACAAAGTGAAAAAGCTTAAATTATTAATAAAGTGAGGTACGTGCAGGTGCTGGGAACTATGTATTTCCCACTCCGCGCCTCTCTCCCCGTCGCACTCTTTCTCTATTTCTCACTCTCTCGGACCATTTTCTTATAAATAAATGGTAAAATTTTACATATATATGTCGGAGGTATTAATGGGTGATAGAGGTGATCGGGAGAGTCACTCATGATTTCAGATTATCTCTTCTTTTACTCTTCAAAACAAAACTAACACTAATGTAGCAGCGGGTAGGTGTCTGGGGATTTCGAGACGTTCTCGGTCCTTCACGCTCGAGCCTCTGACTATCACTGCTCTCTCGTCTCTCGACTTCCCCAAGGTAAACTATAGGATTAAAGTTAGGTACCTTACCCACCCTGCTAGATTACAAAGACCGAAACTTAATAACAATACTTGTGTGGTCTAAATCAAAACAAAAGTAGTACGACAGTTACAAGTGTCAAGCGCTGAGGCTGCCGGCTTCTTGCGCCGACATATATATATATCGTATATATATATATATATATATATATATATATATATATATATATATATATATATATATATATATTTTACATTATATATTATGTTCTGTTCATTGTAATTATTCCATTCAATAACAAAAAAAAAGATTAACAATTTTTTTTTAAACTGTCAGAACAACGAAATTTCTCTACATAATTGTCAGATTCTAGGTTAGCACAACAAGGACATCAAGCTGAACCGTCTGCATATAAATCTGATGAGCTCGAGTATTTCGAGGTCACGATTTTTTTTACATTTTCGAAAATCGACTGTGAGTTCTGACTGCATCCAAATCGTCAGTCTTTTGAATATAATACGTTTTAGAGGTCACTTAACATTCCTCTTGACTATCCGATAAACTTGAATAAATTTTTTTTTTTCATTTTCTATCCCTTCATGCTGCCACCCCCGACTTGTAAGCCGGCAGATTAATATTTCTTTGTTACCAGAAGCATATAGGGCGTATACGATACTAATGTCTGACGCACTCTAGTATTTCTTGGTTATAAATTTTTTTTACATTTTTGAAAATTAGTACGCACTTCCCCCGGCAGTGAAAGGGCATATATCATATGAACTTTTTTTCTTTTTAGTATCTAATCTTCACAATCCAATAGGTTCCCGCAACGCAAAAATAACATCCCATTTAGCCTCTTGGGCTCCCCTACTATAAGACTCGTCAACACTAGATATGGTTCGTGTATTCTGCTCGCGCCTAACGAACAATCCAAAATCTTCCTTCCAACAAGATTCGTAAGCATTTTACATTAGGATGGACATCAATTCGTGGAAATGCGTGCGGCAGCATTCGAAAAATATCTTTGTCTGAAATATCTCGGGGAAAGAAGTTAATAATTGTAGATCTTCGTATAATAGATGTGTCAAGTTGTCCAACATATAGAATATAGATATTGTTCCCAGAATTGCATGTTTTCACAGCAAGTGTTGTATTTGATGTTGTGCCGCTAATGGATCCGTAATCTTTTTAACCCCTTCACTTTATCATGAAAATTCTTGTGCGTGGGAATAAAAGCGAGCACGAAGAAAGTTGAATAGTCAATGTTCTACCCGTATTAACACTAGAAAATTAACGCAATTGCAACATCCCTCCTACACTATGGAAATGTATAGATGTGCAAAATTTTATGAGCCACAGCAAGAAACTCATACCCAAGGAACTCGTCGCCATCAACTGTAACCAGGATTTCTTTTATTTGAATTTTTGTTTTTAATAATAATTGTGAGGGCTAAAGTCCGGTTACCCTACGGCGCAGGTACTGATCTGATTAATAAGATAATTAACGATAAAGATATTATTATTGGGCGCCAGACACGGTAGCGTTAGATATAAGATAATTACAGAAAAGACAAGAGAAGAAACGTTCAGGTTCTACGATGGTTTGCACAGCTGGCTCAGTGTAGACAAGATAATGGTAGAGGGGAGGGGTCTTATCCAACAGATCAACACAATCAGATAGATAATGGTAATAGTATCGAATATATTGACAAAAGGTGAGCGATAATAATTACACGTGAGCGATGCAAGACATTCAGATACAATTAAATCATGAAAGAAACTCAAATACATCCAGAGAAAAGGTATAAGTGAGAATTAACAGATTAACGAGACGAGAGATGTGATAAGCGATAGGAATGCATACGTTCGCGATACTATTAATTGAAATACATTCAGCAAGATTTACAAAATAGGTCAATCAAGGTAGGCTGGCATGCAATCCACAATTTAAGGTTCTTAAATTAGGGTACCAATGTAAGCGACAATAGAATGAGATAGCGAGAGAATAGTAATATCGCAATAAAGAAAAATAGTCAAGGTAATATACAGTTGAAGCAGGTAATATTACAAATAGTGAAGAAATTCAGAAATATTAGGAGTAACGAAAAGAAAAAAGAATTAAAAGTCAATCAGATAATATCTAAGTTAAATCAGAGGTTCATAAATTCAATCTAGTGAAATAATAATACAGTAGAACCTCGATTATCCGAACCTCGATCAGCCGAACCCTCAATTATCCGAACAATGACTTAGTTTACCCAAACGCTCAATTATCCGAACGTTGTCAATTTTTGTCAATTCAGAGCCGATCAACAAAATTTGGGATTCGATATGAAATTTCTTTTTTTATTGAGAATAGAAAATTAACATATGAGATCTGAAGTAGATTGAAAAAACAAAATATTGTTTTGAAAAAGAAAAGTCAATATTTGACGTTGTAATTTTGCATTTTGTAAATATCTTGATGAATACGCAATATATGAAAAAATCACAAAAGACTTTTTTCACGGTAAATTGAATTTCATAAAAAAGATTTTCTTAGACTTTTTGTCATGTATGTTATATTTTGGGAGATTTTTAGGAAAAAGTGAAAAAAAAAAAGAAAAATCATTTGCGCCAGTTCTTACGCATAAGCTACGTGGCTCAAATTTTGAGAGATTATTTTTTAGGTCCCAAACAGGCATTTTATCGGGTAGCGTTAAGAAAAATCTAAATTTTTTTTTCTTGAACACTAATATATATATTTCAAAGTTAATATATATATATATGTCAAATTTTAATATATATGTATGTACTGTTTTTATGCAAAAAGTGATGTTTATGATCTAGTCCTAAAAAACCCATGTTTCGATTATCCGAACTTTTGATTATCCGAACTAGTCTCGGTTCCAATTGGTTAGGATAATCGAGGTTCTACTGTAATCCGAATTGAGGGAAACAAGATACTCGATACAATATTCTGGAATCAAAAATTATAATAAAAAAAACAAAGTAATACGTAATGTCTAGCTTGAAATACCGGGACAATCTCTAGAAACTATACAGTCAATGCGCATGCGCCAAATAATTCAATCTCATAGGCCGGTGAAATCGCCCCGCGGCGATCTTTTTGTCTGCTGAGCAGGGGGCCAACGTACTCAAAATGAGACAATACTCAGGAGCTGTAAATCTCTCGCGCATAAAACCGCGGATTGAGGTTATGTTGCTGTTTATTTTTATGTAACGTGAATTGTCCAAGAAGAACAGTACCGTTCAGCAATACCGTGGTCGATATCGGAAAATATTTAACCGACGCAATAAAGCATTCAATGGAAGAGCAAATATCAAATGATACAGAAATTGGATGTTATTTATATAAATAAAAAATCTGAAATTCGATGTGAAATGTCATTAACAAGTGGGAGTCTGGAAAAACAGAGGTAGGTAAGTAAAAACAACGTTAATTGTGAACAGATTCTTTATTCACATAAAATTAAAAATGCGTTTCATTCACGATTTGTTTTGTGCATTTTATCGGAAAGTAGTTGTATCCAAAACTATCAAAAGCTCCTGTCTGATAATAATAGCTTCCAATGTTTTCAGGTACGGAATAATTCATCGTCAAGCGGGATTCAAATTGTCAGGCATGGAAGCATGTAAGTAAATTTCTAATTCCGTGATCTTTTCTATTGCAATATTTTAACATGGATTCAATAATAAAATTAGTTTTTGTTTTCAGCAGGCTCAAAGTTTAAACTTTGATTAACACGAGGAAAATTATGCCTTACCTGATGGTCAAAACATTTAGGTGGCAAGGATCCTGGTTTCTTGAGCGGTGCAATCATTATAACCATCGAACCTGGTTGTTCCGTCAGACATCAGGTGCCAGAGTGAATTTCATCAGGCCATCGCCACCTTCTTAACATCAGTTGAGGCAAAATTGAAGAGCGGGATACACTACAGATCATAGTGGCTAAATATCTCATCATTTTGCTTTGATCCAGCCCAAAGCGATAAGTTTGTTACTTAACCGTTGCTGCCAATTCATTATACCGAGGAATCACTCTGTGCAACACTGTAATTTAAGCATTATCATTGACCAGCATTATTTCAAATTTTATACCATTTAATTTGGTACCTTATTCTGAAACTTACTTTTACTCTCTTTGGCATTAAATTTTGATAAATAGTCTTTCAAGTCCTCAATTTGACTGTAGGGTTGAATTTTGCTAGACAAACTGAACCAATCCAAATCTAGAAATGTTAAATAACTTCAGTTAAAAATGTATTTAAAGTTAATCTTGGTTGATGGTGTCATCTGGCTAGCTAGTTGCAGTCATCACCCGTGCTTCGGTCTCGTGGAACCCCAGTGAAGTGTGAAGAATGCATTCACTTACTAGTACACGTTCCTTTGCAATTAATCACTTGGTCTGCTATAGGATTTACTCACTCGTCAACTTTTTTAGTACAATGCAATTTATCGATATCTTAGAACCAAATTCAATTTTACACTCTTCACAGGGTCCTACGCTAAGACTGAAAGCTTGTGAATATCCATTTACCGCAATTATTTCTCCATTTCATGTTAGGATTGTCTAGAACAAAACAAATGTCATCCTAAGATTGGAAATGGAACCTGAAACGCAGAAGTTATTCATTGGCACGAATTTAAAACCAAAAATTTTATAATGGTTTTTGCAACACAGAGACTCTTTCCAAATATCCTTGTCACAAGGTGATGTTCGGAGGACTATGAACAAGATATTGTATCGGATTACATTATTTGGAGAAAAATCTTCATGAACTTCGTTGAAAATCAGTATTCATTTATTTTGATGGGACAAGGGACACAATCTTGAATCCAATAAGTCAATATCCTCGTAATAATGTTCTGACATTACTCTACAACATGATTGTCCTTGAAGCTAATTGTGACGTTAAGGCGCATTTTGAGAAAGTTGATTTTCAACTTGTGTCACAGGATATGATCTACGTTCCTGAGTTTTACGCTTCCGATTAGATCTTGTTTGTTTCGAACCTCACTAACATGAAATACAGAAATCATTTTAATAAGTCTGATATTACTTGAATTTGTATTTTGAGTATTGGTTTCCCTTCATTCATTTGATCAAATTATATTGAAAATTTGCGAAATGAACTCTGATAATCATTGAATTATTTTCAATAGTAGAAGCAATAATTTATTAATCGGAAAAAATACATTGACTATCGACTATTTGTAAATTTTTTTGAACTATTTTCCAGAAAAAAAAAATTCACAGTTCTATTACAGATAGTGAGATATTTAATTTTCTTGAGCGCTCGGTTTAATGTCTCATCTTCAAAAGTGATGAAATTCAATATTACCGCCTGAAACCATAAGAGAGTGAGAAAGTTGCTTAGCTGCTTGAAAGTGGCGATGATCTTTCTACGTGTGATAAATTGAATAGGCAGATAACAGTGAATATTAGAGATGTGATTATTTTGGCCGTATCACCTGTTGATAGAAAAAAATTTCATTGTTATTTCTAATGGACGAAATAATAAAAGTAATCAAATAAAGTGTTCCCACCTACCGTCTGCGTTTCTTCGAAGCACCCAACATTTAAACAGATTTCTCATTTCAGTCGAATAAAGCCAATTTTCAGAGAGCATTAGTATCAAGTTTCGATCGTTCTTTGAAGAATCAGCTTTTCCAGTCACTACCTCGACTGTTTGAGATTCTAACCTCAAAAATTCGTATGACTACGTTGCCGCCAGAAACAGAATTTGACAGCTGAAACTCGGAGTGACTAGCCTGCCCGAGCAGCCGATAAAATTCGTGCATGCGCATTGACTGTATAGTTTCCAGAGATTGTCCCAGTATATGCGATAGATATGAAATACTAACTGTAAGATATAGGAAAGATACAGATATCCCTAACGTATTACGAAAAGAAATTATACGAACGGTACGATATTGCGATGTACGAGTATTACAAGCGAGAAGAATTACGGACAAACTACGTGCCAGCGATAAAAGAAGCGAGAATTAACTAGAAAGATGTTACTCACCACGGTGCAATACTCCAGGTTCCGAGAACGACATCTTACATATTATATTTATCATGAAATTATATTTGCGATACTAATTACTCAATAGCAATCGATAGCAAGGCAAATGAATCGAATCAGACAAAAAGATATCGACTAGGTAATAGAAATTATGGTAAATGATCGAGATAAGATATTGAAAATAAAACAAACTGAGAAAATATATATTGTGACGTGGATTTTTCTGCACCTCGGTCACTCGGAGAAAATGACCGAGAACTTACCGCGTGCACAATAATTCGGCGTCCACGATGTCCCCTGAACCTGCAATAAGACCGCGAAATTTGTTGGGCGCCTGGCGTGGTCAACACGCCTCGAAACCGGTAATACGATATACCGCGACCATACGCTCGGTAGCTCAGTACCGCGGAGAGGGGAGGGGTAATTTTTGGGTAGAGAGAGATACGCCACACGTACGTTGACAAGTTATTTCACAAAGCAGCGAGAAAGTTAAACAGTATATTTCAAAATAGTGATAATACAAAAAAAATTAAAAATAATAACAATACTGCGGACGCTTGTCCTCGCGATCCCAAACGCAAGCGCTTAGCTTACAAAAAAAAAGAACGAGCAAACAAAATAATCAATCAAGAAGAAGAGAAAAAAAAAAAGAGAAAACAAAAATATGAAGGGATCCCGAAGACCTCTACGGCCTACGTGCGCTGGTCACTATACTACTCGTGACCGCTAATTCACACACTAAAAGAAACCAAAAGCAAAATCGGACGCGACGCGCTGCTCGCGATCGTCCTCTACAAAACGGCGCTAATCGCCAACTTAATACCAACTGATTATGCCAAAACAAAAAAACTAAACGGAGGCTAGGCTCGTCGCGGCACCCACGACCCTCCTCTAGGAACGCCTATTTTTATTAGCGCGCACCCGAGCTTCACTTTCTCTGCGACGGCGGGACGCAGTCGCGAATTCGAACGCTCCCCGTTAGACTGTTCGCGACCTACACGAGAAATGAGATGGTATCGTAATAAATTGACGTGACCCCGTGTAACAGAATTTGATTACACGCAGATTCGAGACGACCGCGTCTCGGCTCAACCCGTGACTCGACTCGAACTTCTCGATCACCCGAAATTGGTGCTACTTTATTACGCGTAACTCAGGCTACGGCCACCAAGCAGATTTATCGGCTAAAGAATCTCGAGTACTGTCGTTAATGCAAATCCTCTATGGCTATCCGTTCCTCGGCAAGCCTTTATTTAATATCCCTCGAAATTCTCTCGCAAGAATATTAGCAGCGCTTACCGCTCCACATCCAAGCCACAAAGCAGCCTACTCCCTCGTGACGGTGTTCCTCCATTCTGCTTCGCAAATACCCACGCTACTCGTCACACTCAACCAAAAAAAATTCTACGCGAGAACAAGCTCTCCCTACTCCCGATCGTCGCCAGAACTAGAGTGAGCTCTTCTGGCCGATCGGCCGCAACGCCGATCTCGTCCCGCGAATCCTTCGTGACGTCATAACCCTAAGAATGCGCAACAATCGATCTGCCATCGATTTTGGGGATTGCGCAACTTGACGCGCACCTATCGTCGCTACGCGGCGCAGAACTTAGGGCTAGATCGCAATGTTGTCTCCTGCGCCGCTCTGCGGGGTCCTGGGGTTGGGCGGGGTGGTGCTCCCTCGTTGCTCGCTAGTCTCCCGCGGCTGCCACGGTTGGGCGTAGGCGGGGGGAGCGGGGAGGCTGCGGCGCGCCGGCCGCCAGCGGGAATCGCTTCCGCCTTGGATTCCTGCGCTGCAGGGATCTGCGTTGTCTCCCCCTCCGCAGCCTCGGTACCCTTCCCGCGAGATCTCCGCGGTTTCGCCTTGCCTCGAAATATCCTCGGTGTCGAAGTTGGTCGCTGGCTGGTAGCCGGTGTACTCGACAAAAAAAAATAAAAACAAAAGCCTGTAATATCTTATTCGTAATGCGCGATTTCGTCCCTGTTGAAGCCCGGGTGCGTGACTCCAGTTCTGGCGCTCTTTAGGATTCTTTCTCTACTCGATTTTTGAACCCCTAATTCCTGGATTCCGCCCAGGGTTCAGGGAGTCTCTTGTAACGGGCAGGCCTGACCGAAATGCCACGTTACAATATAAACTAATTAATTTTCGGATCATTCGAAAGAATAATAGTCAGCTATTCAAATAAAACAGGTAATTGGATAATTTTCATGGAATCAGAAGCAAAGCGATAGCAAAACTCTGCAATTCAGCGATATTATATTAAGAAAGGAAGCAATAGTCACTACAAATTAAATAAATAAGCTAACTTGTCGCAAAGTTATTTGCGGTATTAGACAAGATATATGATAAAGGACGAGCCCATGTGGCCCACACAGCGCAAGCTGCGAGAAAAGATAAGAGAGAAAATAGGTAAAAGATATAGATACGATAAAATGCTTCGGGCTTTACAATATAACAAAGAAAACCTCACTTACGTCAATAGAAGAGAGAAAAAAATAGAACAAATCAAACGGAAGGGAACAGGCTGCTGAAAATGCGGTAACGCAACACTAGCCAATAGCGAAAACACGTCAATAGATGATAAGCACTGGACGTAGAGTGTCCCGGGTCGCGGGATGATTCTCGTGATCCCGGTTGATTTTGCCTGCGTGCTGTCGTCACATGATCCTATCCTTGTTCTGGATGATCGCAATCGGGCTAGCAGGTTACGTGAGTCGGGTCAACAGGTAAGACGGGCGGTAGTCCATCGGCTCCTTCGTTGACATATGTGAATTTATCGACCCATTGAGCGATATGTAGAGGGGGGGGGGGGGTTGCCGTCGGCTGCCCCGCGCTACGCGCGAGAGAGGTGATGACGATGTACCCCTCACGATACTGCGGTATCGATGCGGGAATAGATCTTGGCGGTAAATGATGATCTTACTTCATGTTGCGGTATCGATAGTAGTAGTGCTCCTCGCTATGCTGGTATTCCCCGCGCAGTCCATTTCTCCGGTGTCGCAGCTTGGTACTCGCCCTACGGCACCACCGTACCGAGACTTCCTGGTGGTGATGATTACCACACGGGCCGCTCATCGAAAACTCATCAGTCTGACAGAGCCCATCTCCAGCTACTGGGGTTTGACGGCCACGCTGCGATCCTTCGATGAGACATGTGCATCAGCCAAAAATACCCCTACTTGATGGCTGACGGCGAAATAGGCGTTAGGGTTACTTCAGCTCCTGGCTGATAAATGTCGTTGACGGTTCGCGTATTCGTCATCGACGCATCCAAGCGGCTGTAGCGGTAATCTGGGTGGTTCGGCTCCTGGCCGATAAGTCCGGTCATTGGAGGTCTGTATTGGCACCTTGCACTTGGTACCAAGCATGACTCTGTTCTCAATCCTTGCAGGCATCCACCTGGAGTTAGGTTGCGATAATCTGTCCTCTGGCTGCCGGTAGGAGGTTGTTGACCCGGTCCGTGATCTCTGTCTTGCCATATATGGTTCTTTCGAAGCGATGTTCTCGGCGGGTGCTCTTGTCGTGCGGTACGAAGCATAGAAAATAGACAGGTATTAGCTTAATGTAAAAAATCTAATCTAAAATTACCTAGTCGTTCTTTCTGGAATATTGGCCTCAGACGTGCCTTCGCTGTTTATGTGTTGTTCTGTAGAGGGTACATTATAATAGCCCATGTGATGGGATATGAAATACCACGTCACACAACATAAACAGACCTTGTTTGGCACGCATTCTCTTCAGATTAATCTTTGCTGGGGTGGATCTACCGTCAATTATGCAGCTACTAATGTTTGGTTAACACACAATTACCACGGAATACTGTGGGATTCTGGAATAAAAGGTTACGACAAGGTGCAGAAGATTGCGCCAGTAGTCGTGAGATATGCGAGTTACGTATATGTAAGGTGAAGGAGAAGGAAGTATGGTTGATGGTGATCTTTTGTAATGCGAAAACAATCATAAACATGGAGGATTTACACATCCCTCCTCCACCACTGGACAAACTAGACCATATAATATGCAAGTGGCGCAATAGCACAGTGATCGTGGTGGGTACGGTCCAACAACATACCGCTGCGCCTTTTGAAACGTGCAACGGGTGAAAAAATGCTATTCGAAAAAGTGCATCAGTAATATCGAAAAATCATTCCGCCTTCACAGTGAATTAGGTAGTTTAAAGGAAATGCAGGCCAAAGACATTACTTTTTCACGAAGAGTATTTATCTTGATGTTCGCATTAAGCTCCATCGATGACGTACGGGATAAACTGCATAAGCATATAGGGACACATCACATCACTAGCTACCTCAGATATCTCCTACATTATTAATTCGAGAGTTAGCGTCGCAAATGAGAAAGTCGTAATGCCGACTGATTTCGATATCGCTATTCGTTCTCTAAGTTTTTTTTCAGCAATTATCGACATTATACTGAGTTGGAAAATATAGACAGCTGCATTGTGTAAGTAGGGTTATGCGTCAACTGCTTGAAATCAGTTATGTTGAAACTTAACCAGCCGCAGGGGAAAATCCTAAATTCAATCACCCGTCGAGAAAGAAATCAGAAATTTGAAGCTTAAAAGGGGGGCGGAGTGTAGGGGAATCAGACTGGCACGGGTGGTACTATGTCATCATGTCCTAGAACTCAAACGCCCAGAGCTTACCGAGAGGGTAAGCAGATCGGCTCAAAACCGCTCCTGTGTACGTACTAACGACACATTGCCATTAGCCCTGTAAATTATTTTTACGTACTATATAATTACTATTAAGCGAATTAATTTATGACCTGGTATTCAGCACTAACTATAGGGACCCCCTACTATATTTATTCGAATGCCAGTGTGTGATGATTTATTAGTAGACGCCTTACTTCAGAAATGCTTTCAGGTTTTGGCCTTCACGAGAGAAATTTTGAGCGGTGAACGCTATGCCGTCATTATCAACTTGGGCCTTGGACAGCTTATAGTAGATTTGTCTAATCTGGAGACATTTGTTAACGAAGACGTCTATGTTTTCCTAGCGAGTGCCAACTCCGTGATCAATACCGGGTGAGGAAAACATTGTTTATGACAGATCATATGATCTCAGAGTGTATATGTTGTACCGACATACTTGTGATGCTCAGTTATTCATTGTTTCACTTGAAATTTATTCTTGAGATAATGCCTTTCAAATATTTTAAATAATACATGAAAACTTCACGAGAAAGATTAATCTTAACTGTACCAGAGCTTTGAGTCACCAATCAATCCTTGTGCTTGCAAATTATTTCAGTTCTACCGTTAACATAAGTGCTGTGCCCTTATCGGCCAATGCAGCACTTGTGTTGAGCACGCGCCAGATTGAAGATACCACACAACAGCTCTCGACACTTGACACCATTACGACTCCAAGTATTACATCGACAGAAACGGTAACTGAAACAGCAACGTCCACACCTATATTTCCCACAATCCCTGATAGACCTATTCTCGTGAGCGGTGAAATCACCGGCAATTTGGATTGGTGGCAAGAAGCCGCTGTATACCAAATATATCCAAAATCATTTCAAGACAGTAACGGTGATGGCGTTGGTGATTTGCAAGGTATCATTTCTCGACTAGAGCACCTGAGTGATACTGGAGTTACAGCGATCTGGCTGAATTCGCTATTAGCGTCACCGCAAGTTGACGGTGGTTTTGATATTTCAAACTTCACTGCCGTGGACCCAATTTTTGGAACACTTGACGATTTTGCAGAACTAATACAAGAAGCCCACAATAAAGGTAGTGTTTTTTTTTGTTTTTGCAACCTCACCTGGTTTATTATCTGATCAATTTCTATTTACAGAAATAAGAGTGATCATCGACTTTGTCCCGAACCACTCCAGCAATGAACATGTCTGGTTCCAAAACTCCGTAGCGCGGATCGAACCCTACACAGATTACTACGTGTGGAGAGATGGAATTACTTTGGACAACGGAATTCAACCTCCAAATAACTGGCTGAGCGTATTCGGTGGTTCTGCTTGGTCATGGAATGAACAGAGGCAACAATACTACCTTCACCAGTTCGACACAAGCCAAGCGGACTTGAACTTCCGCAACCCTGCTGTAGTGAGCGAAATCACAAACGTCCTTAGGTTTTGGCTTGACCAAGGTGTCGATGGGTTTCGAGTTAGTTCCGTTGCTCACATTTTCGAGGACGTACATTTTCCAGACGAACCTCTCAATGAGAGTCCTGGACCCAATGTCTTGGAAACGGATTATGAATATCTTCAACATATTTACACGACTGATCTAGACGAAACCATTGACATTGTCTATCAATGGCGAACTCTTCTTGATGAATACACTGCACAATTGGATGTTCAAACTCGTGTTCTCGTCACTGACTCAGCTGCCAGTCAGGATGTTGTAGCGAGGTGACAATAAAAATATGAATTTATTAAGAAAATTTACTATCTAATTAAATGACTAATGTTTGTTGATGCTTGACCAATCTGCAAGCACCATCTTAATATTTTATTCACTTGTTAGGTACTTTGGCAATCAAACTCACCAAGGAGCTCACCTACCGTTAAACTTTGGCCTCATAGCAAAATTGGGGCAGCCGTCGCTGGCGTCGGACTACATTCAAGTGCTGACAAGCTGGTTCGCAACGTTGCCCGAGAATGGAACTTCGAACTGGATTCTTGGGAACCATGATGAAAGACGACCCGCTTCCCGCTTCGGCACTAATCGAGTTGATGGTCTGAACATGTTGCACCTTCTACCTGGAACTGCGTTTACCTACATGGGCGAAGAATTAGCTCTCCTAGATACTGAGATTTCTTTTGCTGACACTCAAGATCCTTATGCGATCAATGCTGGACCCGATCGATACAGTCTCTTCACGCGTGACCCTGCGAGAACTCCGTACCACTGGGATAATTCAACTTCTGGTGGATTTTCAACAAACGAATCGACGTGGTTACCAATGAATAGCAATTATGTCACCAGAAATCTTATCGCCCAAATAGCAGCAGAGCGAAGCAATTTCAACACTTATAAGTCTATATTGAAGCTGAAGCAAAGTCAAACTATTAAACGTGGCGCTACTCATATCTGGGCCCTAAATAATAACAGCGTCTTGGTCTTTATTCGTCAACTGCAAGATGAACCTGTATACGCGGTTGCTATTAATCTGGGACTGGTAACTGTAAGCGTGAATTTTTCTCAATTTTCCGGTCTTCCATCCGAGGGAATGCGAGTTTGCTTAGCCAGTGCAAACGCAGTTATATCTACTGGGTAATTACAAGCTGTTGTTCAAGATCTTCAACATTGGTTTAAACACCAGTTATAAAATATTTTCAATTTCATTTTACTGTTTCAGGACTATTGTCAATATTATGTCAGTTTCGTTGTCAGCCAACGCAGCCGTTGTACTTTGTAACTCAGAAGTGCCTGAAACTACTACAGTATCGATAACAACAACGACAGTAGCAGATATGCCTAGTACCACAGTGGAACTTTCAACAGAGACACCTACAACTTCACCAACGCCAGTTCACACGGAATCAGAGCCTCCAACTACTATACCACCGCTCAATACGACGCCTTCTACCTCTACTACGACCACTTTCAGTACGACTATGAACGCTTTCAGTACAACTCTAATACCTTCAACAGAAACTTCGGCCACTTCAACAACTTTGATTATCTCTACTACTGCCAATACTACTACAGTTCCTAGTACAACCGTGGAATCCTCGACTAAAACACCAACAATACTGCCGACTATGGCGACAGACAAACCAGAACCAGAGACTGAACCTGATTATTCTGAAGAGAATACTACTGAAGATTCAGCATCAGCAGCAGTGACTACTTACATTTCATCCTTACTCATCATAGTTCCTATATGGAATATTTCACTGTGAATTCAGAATTGTGTTGCAAACGAAGTATTTATCAGTAACATGTAACAGTTCTCATACTTCACTGATTGATAAGGTTTTTTGACCGATTGGCATTAAAAACTCTCAAACAATAGTCTGGTAGACTTAGTTTCAAATTTTGATTCGTTTGGCAATCTTACCAAAATAAAGGAAAACGAAGGATTCAGCCATTTTTAATTTTCATTCGAACTCATTTGAAACAGATGCAAACCATGCACCGTAAGATTATTAGGGCGAAAATAATATGCTGTCCGTTCATCGTGAAAAAGGATTTCTTAAGTTAAACAAATATTGCTTGAAAAAGCGCAAACGGTTATCGTTACCCGAAAATTGGAATTTTTATTGAATCAACTGAATCTGGCAGTCAAATTTCAAATATACAAAAACGTAACGATAACCATGGGTTACGTTAGAATCAAAAAGAAGAGAACATCTACGAATTTATATTTGATTGACTTCATAAATACATTTGATTCAGTGTGCCATATGGCGTTTTAGTTCAAACTAATAAACAGTCGACGACAAAAAATTATAATTCAGCGAATCTACAAAAACACGTTTGAAGTAACTAAACAATTAGTCCGGTACAATACAAGATTGCCAAATTTAATATCGGGGGTTAAAAACCAAATTGTAGTATCTATAGTATTTACAGCAAGTGCAACACATGAAATACAGCATCTACATGTGCGTAGGCTATACTTAAATTGTAAGTGTATAATTGTATATCGAAGACAACACGTCTACAACTATTTGCCAAACGCCACACTCCGAACCGGATCTGGATAGTAGACACTTGCTTTATCTACCTATCCTATTCGCACACTTATAACTACTACGACAATCTATCGCTTATATGCTTGATTGTTTATTCCGACATATACACATACGAATTAACAAATGAACAAGGTGCGGAAACAGTATGGAAACTCCTAGAAATTTTATGGAGTTCGGTGAAAAAAAAATTATAACCAAGAGTAAATCTCAGATAATTTTTAAAGGTGATTCAATGACCTTTGATCTGACTTTAAACTTCACCTTCAAGGTCATTTCGAGATCGACTTCGATTTTTTCAGTGAAAACTCCCATTTTTGGTGCCATAATCGGGAAGAGCGGAAAATTTTACGTTTGGATATGTGTTAAGGTCTGGGGTTCTGACCTCTACTGGTCAAATAAAGGTCAAAGGTATACTTAGTATCAATAACACGGACAATTCTGAGAATCCGGATCTCAGGCAAGATGTTTTACATAAAAGTTGTCAGGTTTGTTTAGGACGATCTGCCTAGGTTTTGAAAATTTTTCTTGAAGTCAAACTTTAAGGTTCACTATTTTTTAATGAAAGGTTTTAATTTTCATCAGTAGCATTATTCTTTCGGTGCAGTGCAGTAACAACTACGTGGGAATAGAAGGATTCTGTTCACTTTGGGGTATTTTTTGAAGTGAGTTTCCTTTGCCTCCCACTTTTAGGTACTTTTGTGGAACGTCGCAATAGCTAAATCAATTCATAATAGCGCTCGAATTGTACTCCGTTAATTTCTTGACTAACCAAATCCTATTTTGAAATGCACCCAAACTTTTCCTCACCCTGTATGTATTTCAGTTCAACTAATATTGGACTGATAATTAATGTAATATTGAGGCAGCATGCTGATTGAATCAGCCAATATTTTTCGCTTACTTGCTTAGATGAAATTTCACATTTCACCCAAGTTTAATCGATTCAAAAGCCAGATACAGTTCACCTGGCTAAATAACGTTCAACTCAATATATTTAGTTAATTATATACTAAAACCTTTTTCTTGGCGAAGCACTTATTTCTTTCATCACAAATCAATCCCTTATTAAGAGAATTTTTCTACCTAAATAATGATAATTCTATTATTCGCAAAGAAATATAAATATTCTTCTTCGAAAAAAAATATCTCCTTCCTGTTAAGCCTGTAGATTGAATCAAATCATTGACCAGTACGAAGTTAATATGTTAATTTGCCCAAACAAATTCGCATAAAACCTGGTCATCAAACCATCAACGCAACACAGGTGAATATGAAGCGATTCAATGCTTTTGAGATTTCTACTGAAATATTTATATCTTTTTCTGAATAACCTATTTGTTCAGAATGACAAGAATAATTGAATTCATATGAACACTGAAAAACCAAATCTATATTGTTAATTCACCCACATGCAATTGCTGAATCAATGAAATGTGGCGTGAGTAATAAAGTGGAAAAGTCATTTGATATTTCCTCTGGGTTTTACCCTTATCTCATTGATTTTAACTAATCACATATCGTTATAACCCTTTCAATTTATTTGCCAAAATACGCGTGTTAATGGACTTGATGTGAAAACCATATTACAACTTGTCAGTTAAGTTAATAAACATCATTAATGTTCCAACTATTTTTGTCAGCATAATTGTTAATTTCAACTGTTGTAGACACGTTACTTATTCTAATAAATTTTTAGTTCACTGAAATACCAAAAGCTTGACACAACTAAAATTAAACTTGTGTGAATATATTTTGTCAATCCAGCAAATCCTATCACTCGGTGTATTCTCGGAATTGTGTTTAAATACGACCAATTTCACCAAACTCTTACTTCAGGATCTCTGATTGGCACTACATAAAATCAACATCACTGTGAGCATCACCGTTGATGCAGAGAAAGCAAATGCCCTCATTATTTTTCATAAAATTTCCCAATCCTCATTCAAAAGAATTAACATTATATAATGTACGTATTATGCATATATCGATGGTTGAAAACCAAAACGGCGCAACCCACTGTTTTCCAACCATTAATGAATTTACTATCTGTGACGCGAATTTTTATTGTAACTTGACCACCTGGAAAAGTGACTGAAAACTTACTGTATGCACAATAATTTGGCGACCCGCGATGAGAGTTGGAAAAATTGATCTTACAAAAGATATCGCGAGATTTTGTTGGGCGCCTGGCACAATTGACACGCCTCTCAATCGTCAGCTGCGCTCATTCTCGGCTTGTACTTTTCTGCGCCAGATAGCTCAGTACCGTGACGAGGTAAGGGATAATTTTGTGGAGTTAAAGAAAGAACCATATATTCTGTAATTGACCCGATGCCAAAAAAAAAAAAAATACCAAAATACTCGACTCACTTTTCGCGATTCCAAAAACGAAACCGACGATAAACAAAATATCGAATGAATCTTAAATCCAGTGGCGCGAGTCACACTCTCAACCAAATTAACAACATCAAAAACTTAAGAAATTATTCGAACGCGCTCATCGCAATCCTTCTTTACTAACATACCGCGCTAATCGCCAGAAAGAATATATGAATCTCAAATAATGGCGATGTGCTATTCGCGAAGATGCTACAGAAACTTTCAATAATCATTGCGAGACTCACAAAAATACTTCATAGCAGAAATGAAAAATGAACCTCAATTCAATGATTTTAAATTAACGGCTGGCCGCAACGCATCTGGAACTCGAATATTACTCAAATAAAAAAAAAAAAAACCAAGAAACAATACCTAGTTGAAGTTTGGATCGTTCGTCGAACGGTTTTTTAAAAATGGGATTATCGAACTTCTCAGACTTAACTACATATTTGAAGCATGAAACAATGTGTCAAACATCACGATTCACCCCCAAAAAGAGCCCTAAGAACAGCAAACCACCCCAACCGAACAAATCGTATATCTTCAATCGTGCTAGTGAACCAAGTGAATGTGCCACCTAATATTGATAGGGGGTGTTTGCGGCAACACTACGAACTATTTCCGGAACTACAATAATGTATAAAAAATGGGACGGGTAAATCCGGTATGAAAAACCTCCGTTCGAGAGCGAAAAAACCGTTTTTGACATCGACACGAGTGAATGTGCCACCTAATATTAATGGGGGGGGGGGGGGGGGGGGGGCGGCAACACTACGATATTTAAGCGAGAAAAATTAACATGATTCTTTCATATCATTTGAAATGAACGGTTGGGCCGTGAATTTGGCAAAAATAATGTAATGTACAATGATACACTCACATTAGTAGCCACATGCAGATGTCTAATGTGCACATGTCAAGAAGTCACACACACAAATCTGAAATGTGCCTCTCGCGACAAATTTCAAATATGAATGAAGGAATGGGATAGTCTGATATTTTTCATTGGATAAAGTTTCGCACGCAATAATTTATAGTAAACTCAAATTATACGTACGATTTCATTTATTCAGTCAAAACATAAGTAGATAGGATATGACAGTTCTAACTCAAAAAATGGCGGCGTACCGGCTCCCTCCTTCCTCCCCACCTTACCGGCAGTCGGTATGTCATCCCCCCCACAATGATAAGCCTTACCCATGATATTGCGACCGGCTGTTACAATGCATGACGTCACCAGCATTTTCGCTCGATTTTGCCGTCAGACGAGCTGCCATTTTGATTTTTGCTTAGTCGGATGAGCAGCCATTTTGATTTTGATCGTCAAACAGTGTGATAATGTGATTTTTTGCAATGACGTCACCAGTATAATCGCCCGATTTTGCTGTGTGACGAGCGGCCATTTTGATAGCAGCCATTTTGATTTATGCTTAGTCGGATGAGCAGCCATTTTGATTTTTATCGTCAGACAGTTTGATCATGAGATTTTTTGCTTAGCCGGATGAGCAGCCGTTTCGATATTTTCACCGTCATCCGTAAACTTTCACGTTTATAGTTTGCCCCCAGGGCGAAAATAATATTTTCGACGTACCATTTTGATTTTTTACCGTTACCCGTAAACTTCCACGCTAACAGTTTACCCCAAGGGCGGAAAATAATATTTTCCACATACTTCGAATACATCCTTTTGTGTTAATTGAACGGATGGCGATACCACAATTAGATAGGTTGGCAAAGTCGACGATGATTCGTAAACTTTCACTTTCAAGAACTTATAAGGGGGGGAGAGTGTGGTTGGTTGGTATATAAATCGCGAGCTCATTCAACACGTTACATTGTTCTCAAAGTTTTCCTATTGTGAACTTCAGTATACATAGTACGTCAAATTTATAAAATCTACATCGAACGTGATGGATCTAAATAAAATGAACCTCATCTGTCGCCTGGAAGCGCTACCCACTAAGAGAATGTCAGATCTGGAGGTTGGGGAGGAGTACAGCGTGACGGGGGTAAGACCTATAGATACTAAGTACGGCACGAGTATTCTTCTCGCGCTAAATGAGCAATTCAAAATATTTTTACCCCCCCGAATCGTAAGTCTCATGGAAAATAATGTGGTGCAATTCAACGGGATGCAGAAGACAATAATCGAGGGCATTCTACGAATGAAATATCAAGGGGGCGAATACAACAAATTTGAATTTTTGTGTGACAGATGAGCAATTTGAGCGTAACAAAAAGCACTGTTCCAGCCTGCAATATGGAGATGGTCATGGAAATTCAAAGTTTCGTTGGCCCCGACGATAAATTTATACCCAAGGAACTTTGCATCATAAACATAAGCTCATCGGGTTTGAGCCGCATTCTCTTCAAGCCGCCGCCGCGCCGTATGCTTGGGCGGATCTACCAGCTGAACACAAAGCTACTAACGCTTGGCTAACAACAATTTTCACGGAATACCCTGGAATGCGGGAATCGAACCTTATGCTGAGGTGCAGAAGATTGTAACAAAGGCTGTTATGTATGCATGCTATGTATATGTCAAAGGTAAGGAGAAGAAACGGTGGCTGATGAAGCCCTACGCCTTGAGACAGCATTGCTCGAAAAACAAAACAAAACAAAACAAAACGAATAACTCGATCGTGAGTCTCCCGGACAAACCATATAGGGTAGACCGAGGCGAATCGGATCAATTTTTTTTAGGAATATGAAAATCATACTAAAGTGAAATATATGTAACTTTTATTGACACAATGGTAATCGGTAACAATTCAGCTACGCAATAAACATTTTAAGACTTGAATTGTCGATAAATTCTCCAAAATATTAACCAAAAACTCAAAAGACAGAAATGTCCGAATCGCCCCAATTCTCGGGGCGAATGGAATGATAAATGACATGTAATTAAATTAAATGTTTTTAACACTATAAGCTTTGGAATCATTAATAAAACTTTAATATAATGAATAATGGGATCAATATTAATTACAAGCACATAAATCACATACAGGGACAATCTCTTGAAACTATACATACAACGCGCATGCGCCAAATAATTTGATCTCATTGGTCGGTGAAATCGCCCCGCGGCGATGTTTTCGTCTGCTGAGCAAGGCACCAACGTACACAAAATGAAACAAAAGCTGTGAATCTCTCGCGCGTGAAGCCGTGGATTGAGGTTATGGTGCTGTTTATTTTTACGTAGCGTGAATTGTCTAAGAAGAATAGTATCGTTCAGCAATACCGTGGTCGATATCGAAAGATATTCAACCGACGTAATGAAGAATTTAACGAAAAAGCAAATATCAAATGATACAGAAATTGGGTGTTATTTATTGAAAGAAGAAATCTGTAGTTCAATGTGAAATGTCATTAACAAGTGGGAGTCTGGACAAACAGAGGTAGGTAAGTAAAAACAATGTTTATTGTAAACAGATTCTTTATTTACATAAGATTAAAAATAAATGAATGGTTGAGACCCAGTAGAAGGTATTTCCAGAGTAGATTCGTTACGGTGCAGTGCTCCAGAAGAGTAATCAGTGCCGATGAACATGAAATAAATAAAAGAAATGAGTAACAAGGAATAAAGAAATCATTCATCTTAAACAAGAAGCTGAGGAGGACAAAGAGTAGCAATTAACGGAAAACGTACCCGACGCAATACTCACAAAAATCCTCGCCGACATCATCGATTAGTTGACAAAGTTTTTACAGCTCCATTATACAACAATCAATGTTCCGTTAACAAAGAGGGTTCACCAGATATCCAAGAATAAAAAGAGAAAAAGAACAACAGTTAGTATTACAGTGTGTTACGCCCCGACGTACCGCCTTGGCGTACCTTTTTCAAGATTCCATTTTGTTTCATTTCTTTAATGTCTTCAATGCACAGATATTATTTCATCAAAATCTCATATTCTAATAACGGCGAGTTCCACCCCTCCCGGCAAAAGTCACGTAGAGACCAACAATGATCCCTAGTATAAGGTTCGACTTTCTTCTATTTTACTGGTACCAAGAACGGAGATAAGAGACTGCTGAAGTAGCATCAGTAGCGCTCAGTCTGGAAATATCCCTCTTTTTAGGTTAAAACTATAACCAATAACTAGGATAAACCACTACCTTTGGAAACACCAAATTAAAATAGATTACTTATTAGGATGTATGAATGAATGTGTGAACATTGTATGTAAATATCTCTTGTTCATATTTTTAATGTGTCACCGACGAGATTGAGAATCGTCGGAACACCGTCGAAGAGCATGAAGTAACGCTGACCATGTGGATTTGGGCACCAGGAGGTCGCCCTCGCACCTCATTGGCTAATTACCGTTGTAACTTATTGCAACTGCAGCTGCTTGGATCCTCGGGCCCAAGAAGCCACGTCTTTCGTCTGTCAAGTCGCGAGGTGCGTGGACGTCAACCCGTATTAGCCCTTTTTGAGCAATAGTAGCGTTCGGAAAATCTTAGTTAGGACCGGCCTAAAGTCTCGCGCTAATTCGTCAAATTCGAGCATTCAGTTATTCTGTTAGCCGCAAAAGACTCACTATCTTCTACGTTTCCATCTTTTCTGTGCATTACTAAATCTCATCATTTCGAGAATAGACATTTTTATGCTATTCCATTTTCCGTAATTAAATTGAGTTCGGCCCTGATTCAACCGAATCAGGTAATTTTAAGTGCTAATAATAATAACTACATTAGCGTTTTTAATAAATAATCTTTGGAATCATCTTTAATATATATCAAAATCAGCAATTGACACTTTCAACTATAGCTTTCGATAATAAGATATCATTCTAAATCTACAAAGACTAAGTGACCGACGTTCAACATCGTTCGATTCATCAACTCTTCCGAACTTGAGGTGAGGCCCTGGTCCAGAATTGTACTGACGCAGACCGACACGATCCGACGGCTGTCAATTTCGTCGACCGATTCACCTAAAGATAAGTCAATCTGAGTGTTAATCTTCGAAATTGAACGAATTCTTGTTTCACCTTTATAATCAAAATTTACTTCAGTAATATTCATTTAAAAGCAAGTCTAGAATTGGTGGCTAGCTTCACTACCCCCAATTAAATCATACTTATTGTTTCCAAGATTTAACCAACAAGAATTAACAACAGGATATATAATTGATTTAAGATAATCTAAAAAGAGAGATACAATATCGAATAATCACGACCAGTTAGTTATAACCATCGTTCAGAGTAGATGTTCCTGGTACCAAATAATCATATCCTTTAAAATAGAATAACAGATAATTTGCCAAAACCCGCAAACGGTCAAATTTAGTGATTCTGCAGCTTCTCTGCATTTGAATATAAATTCGTCCGTCGGCGTGGATCGTTATATAAACTCAAACGCTTTATAAATCGTTACTTTCGGCTTTTATGTCATTATCACCATTCATTGTTATCAGACATTTCAACCACCAAATCATACAGAATATACTTCATCTTTTACCAGTTAAATCATAATAAACCATTTATTTTGAACGACCTTTTTCCCATTTTCATTATTATAAAATTGCCTCAACAATTTAAACAAACCTCACAGACCTGTACAGGACTATAGCAACATGATCATACAAATTACCGGCTTATCGAAAGGTAGGTCTTTTCTTAGTTTTAATATTTATTCATTGTCGTTACGTGGGAGCTTGATTATTCAATTCATCATTAACTACCACTGCTCAGTACACTCTCACCCCCACGTAACAGTGTAACTCATCCTATTAAAGAAAAATTAGGAAACAAAACAATAACTTACAAGACAATCGTCCGATAACACTGGGAGGCCAATCTCCACTCTTCAGATCACCCCTCGTCTGGCCGTTGGTTGCCTTTCAAAAAGTGCTCAAAATGCCCTCCAGCAGCTGCGGCGCAGTAACCGAGCCGGTCGTAGAAGGCATTTGTCGTGTTGGATATGATATCCGGAGACAGGTTCTGCAGGATGTCCAAGATCCTAGCTTGCAGTGCGGCAAAGTATTCAATCCTATCTTGGGCATACAGGACATTTTTCAAATGGCCCCACAAGCCGTAGTCAGAGGGAGTGAGATTAGGTGAACGGGCTGGCCACTCGACCTCCGGGCTTGCCCTACCAATCCAGCGTCCAGGGAATTGTTGGTCGAGGTGATCACGCACCGCACGTGTGAAGTGCGGTGAGGCTCCATCCTGCTAAAACCAAACAGGTTCGCCCCAAACACAGAAAATGATACGTTACTTGTAGTAAGCATAAAATTATTCATTTTAAAATCAGTCGCACTCTGCTAATAATAACGCCAGCTCGACATGATAAAATACACTCACCATTTCTTCTTCAATCAGCCTAAGAGCCGGTACGATCCTCTCTCTCAGCAACCAGAGGTACTTCTCACCGTTGAGGTTTCCATCAATGAAAAATGGCCCTATGAACCGATTGCCAATCGCGCTGAGCCATACGTTGAGCTTCCACGGGTACTGCGTGCCCGCCTGACTGAACAGACGAGGGTTGTTTCGACACCAGGCTCTGGTGTTCTGCCTGTTCGGTTTCCTGACAAGTATCACTGTACTTTCATCAGAGAAACAAATGCGACTCAACAAGCCCTCGTCTGCGTTCAGACGTTCTATCATCTCTTGGCTGAAGCAAAGACGACTATCGTTATCACCAGCCAAGAGTTCTTGATGGACTTGAAAATTGTACGATCTGTACTTAGCTTCACACAATACTCTTCTGACCGACGCGTTGGATATTTCTAAATCCTGGGCGATGCGGCTGATCGGCTTGAATAGATCCTCTTCGACGGTCAAGCAGATGTCCGGCTTGGTATCCCAGCTCAGCTGACGGTTTGGTTGAGAGATTTTCCTGGTCCTCTCGTCGACACTACCCGATTTTTCAAATTTTAGGACCAGATTCCTAATGTTCGCTAACGAGGGTGTCGGTCGATTCGGGTGTGTGACGGCGAAATGGTCCTGATTTTCCCGATAAGACAGGCCCTGGTAATGATGTTTCACCAACTCCACTTTTTCCTGCACAGAAAACGTGTAATTAGGCATTTTTTATCTAATGAACACGATTAAAAAATTCACAAAAGGATCAAGGTAATTGCCAGACACGTGGTTGAAGACGCGCGATCTTTTTGCAAAGTGGTCAATTTACGCGAGCGGGGTCGTTTATATTCGCGAGTGGGAAAGTTACGAAACTCTGGAGAAAGATGATTATATTGGCTGATACCAGTCGCGATCGTTGCCCTCATCCAATCAAATTCTGGTATCACCAGAATCGTGGTTTTCACGCCCACCCAGTGTCGCCGGTATGCACAGAATTAGGATACGAACTATCTGGTTAAATACCACGTGGTGATCTGTCTCTGAGTTTCAATTCTAAAAATCGATGTCCCTCTTCATCATTACGTAGGAAAACAAGGAAATAGTTTTGCGATGTGATCGGCGATGTTTATTCACCTCGTATTCAGCGGTTCTCGTGAACGAATTTCAGTAACCTCGCGACCATACCATGACATTCGCGACCATATTGTGAATTTGCTATTCGAAGAATTTGGTTGATTTCGGAAAAATTTAGACTATGAAAAAACTCCACGATACAAATTCAACAAATGGTATTCACAAAAGCAATACGTCAAACGATATCTAACGATCAGTAATTTGTGATTGTAATTTTCGAGCATTAAGCCAGGTGATGTCTGGTGGCAATGCGTCTCATTAACGATTTATGTTTTGTGCATTTCATTGGAAATAAGTTGTCTCCAAAAATACCAAAAGATCCTGTCTGATAATAATAGCTTCTAATATTTTCAGGTACGAAATAATTCATTTTCAAAGCGGGACTAAATTTGTCAGGCATGGAAGCATGTAGGTAAATTTCCATTCACGTGATCTTTGACAATGACAATATTTTAACATAGATCCAATGATAAAATTCGTTTTTTTTCAGCAGGCTCGAAGCTTAAACTTTGATTAACATGAGGAAAATTATACCTTACCTGATGGTCAAAACGTTTAGGTGGCAAGGATCCTGGTTTCTCTGATGAAAATACGGTGATACTTGTCAGGAACCCGAACAGGCAGAACACCAGAGCCTGGTGTCGAAACAACCCTCGTCTGTTCATTCAGGCGGGCACGCAGTACCCGTTGAAGCTCAACGTCTGGCTCGGCGCGATTGGCAATCGGTTCATTGGGCCATTTTTCATTGATGGAAACCTCAACGGTGAGAAGTACCTCTGGTTGCTGAGAGAGAGGATCGTACCGGCTCTTAGGCTGATTGAAGAAGAAATGGTGAGTGTATTTTATCATGTCAAGCTGGCGTTATTATTAGCAGAGTGCGTCTGATTTTAAAATGAATAATTTTATGCTTACTACAAGTAACGTATCATTTTCTGTGTTTGGGGCGAACCTGTTTGGTTTCAGCAGGATGGAGCCCCACCGCACTTCACACGTGCGGTGCGTGATTACCTCGACCAACAATTCCCTGGACGCTGGATTGATAGGGCAAGCCCGGAGGTCGAGTGGCCAGCCCGTTCACCTAATCTCACTCCCTCTGACTACGGCTTGTGGGGCCATTTGAAAAATGTCCTGTATGCCCAAGATAGGATTGAAGACTTTGCCGCACTGCAAGCTAGGATCTTGGACATCCTGCAGAACCTGTTTCCGGATATCATATCCAACACGACAAATGCCTTTTACGACCGGCTCGGTTACTGCGCCGCAGCTGCTGGAGGGCATTTTGAGCACTTTTTGAAAGGCAACCAACGGCCAGACGAGGGGTGATCTGAAGAGTGGAGATTGGCCTCCCAGTGTTATCGGACGATTGTCTTGTAAGTTATTGTTTTGTTTCCTAATTTTTCTTTAATAGCATGAGTTACACTGTAATATTAACTGTTGTTCTTTTTCTCTTTTTATTCTTGGATATCTGGTGAACCCTCTTTGTTAACGGAACATTGATTGTTGTACAATGGAGCTGTAAAAACTTTGTCAACTAATCGATGATGTCGGCGAGGATTTTTGTGAGTATTGCGTCGGGTACGTTTTCCGTTAATTGCTACTCTTTGTCCTCCTCAGCTTCTTGTTTAAGATGAATGATTTCTTTATTCCTTGTTACTCATTTCTTTTATTTATTTCATGTTCATCGGCACTGATTACTCTTCTGGAGCACTGCACCGTAACGAATCTACTCTGGAAATACCTTCTACTGGGTCTCAACCATTCACTTATTTTTAATTTTATGTAAATAAAGAATCTGTTTACAATAAACATTGTTTTTACTTACCTACCTCTGTTTGTCCAGAATCCCACTTGTTAATGACATTTCACGTTGAATTTCAGATTTCTTCTTTCAATAAATAACACTCAGTTTCCGATATCGACCACGGTATTGCTGAACGATACTATTCTTCTTAGACAATTCACGCTACGTAAAAATAAACAGCACCATAACCTCAATCCACGGCTTTACGCGCGAGAGATTTACAGCTTTTGTTTCATTTTGTGTACGTTGGCGGCTTGCTCAGCAGACGAAAATATCGCCGCGGGGCGATTTCACCGACCAATGAGATCAAATTATTTGGCGCATGCGCGTTGTATATATAGTTTCAAGAGATTGTCCCGGTGTATGTGACCACTGTAAAATTCATCAAATTTCAATACATTTTTTCCATCCGTACTATTAGTGTCCGGTACTAGGGGACACTTCTCTGACAGCCTAGTTTTTGTTACTAAATAAAATTGTATTTTATTCTCAGTTCAACGTCATATACTAATTCAAAAAGTCCCTATATTGTTAAACATACTTTAAAGATTATAACAAAAATATAAATAATTATGTTTTCACTTAAATAACGATTTTATTAACGAATAACCTTAGGTGTCCGGTACTGGGGGACTTCCCCCTAATCTCATCATCGACTGTGCTGATTGAAAATTTGGAGCAGGATTGTCCTCCACAGTGTTTGCACTGTTGAGTGCACAGCAGCCGTTTTTCGGCAGCTGCACCGATTGTAAAATTTCTAAGTAAAATCTAATAATTACGAACACCCCTATTGGCTGAATGTATATAATGTATTAGGCCAAGCAACAGAGCAGAAAAAGAGCCGAAATTTGAAGTGAATACTACTTGACAACTGACTGTGCAATTATGCGTGAGACAGTTAGTAGATGAAAACTGCATACTTCATCTTCATAGCATTTGGTATCTAATCGTCCGATCGGGTCGATCGACCCCGCATTTTCTGTGTCATTCAGTTCTCTATAATTCTCCCATTCACATCGTTGGGATTGCTTGATTAGTTTCAGTTTTATACGCAAAAACTGTATGTCATGTAAAAATGCTATTATGCTTGGCCTTTATAGATATACCTATATATAATACATATCCGCATGCTCCCTCGTTCTTCGCGCCGAGGAGAATACAATTTATCATGTTGTGAAAGAAGACGCTTTACCAACACATGTTCGCTACTTTCACGAACGATCATTCGGCTGAGTATAGGAGGTATATGTGGCGGCGCGTGGAGAGGACACACAGCGGGCACGCTGAGTCTGCTCCTATATCTATATATACATCGATGCGGTGACTCATATCAGCCGGTTTTGTTCCTTTTTGAGGCACTTTCGTTTCAATCGCGCCTCACGATTCACCTATTGTTTTGACAAAAAAAGCGTTGAGTAATTTTTTGTGGGTTTTCGTTCTGGGTACAACATTTTGAATTAAACGCATTTGAAATTTTTCGGTGCGTTGTTTGCAATGTTCCCGGGGTCAGAGTGCAAACAAATTATCACCATTCGATTCAGCGTCATCGAATTACCCTACCATCAAGTTTGCAGCTCTTGTGCACAACTGCAATATTTTAGACTTTTTGACTGGCCTATAACTCTGGAGCGGAGCAGCAGCGCCATCTTTCGGAATGTGGGATGACAGAAACTAATATCCCGTAGAGAAATACGTGTAATCATATGGGACAACTTGTTTTATTAAATAACGTTTTTAGCTTTAATGTTCGTTTGCAATGTATAAATAATGGTCATTATCATTAGAAGCGGGTTTCAGGAGGTTGTTTTAGATGTATTCCGAAAAAAAAGTGTATCGAAAGGGCAAAAATTATTGGATTCTTTTCACGTATCCGATCCGGGAGAAAATCTATGACGAAGCATATCGCCGTGTCCTTGGTACTGTTTTAAGGGAAACGCCAGGGGCAGAAAGTAAAAAAAAAAATGAAAATTGTTACCAAGTAACAATTGAGGTAAGGCATGGTAAAAAAAATAACCTCAAAAACAATTGGCGAGTTGTTTGTGCACATTAAACGCCAAACCTTAACGAGTGTTGTATCGATAAAAGCTTTTTGTATTGGTTTCTTTTCTTTGGTGGCTTTAGTTCATTTTCTGTCGCGATTTTTTTGTTTCTTCACTTTTAAGCTAAACGCTTTAAAAAATATTTACGGACACTGTTAAGTCTATATTCACTGGTTTCATAGAAAAATTAACTAATTGTGTTTGGATCTTCACTTTTACGACATTCAATCGTGTACTTACGTTTGAAGACGCACTGTTGTGATCCACTTAGTTTTCCTGTCTACTTCCCAGGCGAACCCTGGGAATCGGTAAGACTTTAACTCGGGATTCTTCCGTTCACTATTTAAGCATCCAACGACACAACACATACGGTTAGACCCTTTTTTTAATAATAATTTGGTAGAAACACTTGCTTTGGTGCTCATTTTCACAGCTTCTATAACCCCACTGATTCGAACAGTGACCGCAAGGGCAGCGCTGTCGGAGTTACGTGCGTAGCATATACGCTGCTTTTGTCTTGCTTAACTGCATTTTTTGTGCGACTTTGCTGTCGGAAAATACGACTTTCATCAATGACGTACTGCTTGTGATATTTCTGAGAGACTTGTGACACATGACTGTATGCAGGCACCATAAGACCTCTGCCTCTGTGGTCCGATCGTTCAAAATAAAGCGTTTCATTCCCTGCGATTTCGGATGATGTATTGCAATGCACCGCACAAGCAGAAGAACGTATTTTGCTTCCGCAATTGTCATCGCTTGGAGTCGTTGGACATTGCCACGGATTTTTGTAGTCAATTATCTGTGATGGCACGTTATTAACCACGTTGAGAAAGTTCAATACAGGTATCGTGTTCGTGGATCCATTTTCAATCATACTATTGTTGGCTATTATCGGAAGAAAGCTCGCCGTGACTTGACTCTTTGCAATTTCTTTGTGTTTTTTATCATTCATGTGACTTTTTAAGGCCTGCTGACCCATGTTACTCAGAAAGAATGTTGTGCTACATTATAGAGCACCGCGCAGAAAATTTGTCGGTCAGGACGGGCTCTAACCATCATAAGATACTTTTTGCAACAGTGTGCGTAAAATTCAATTTTACACCTCGATATTCGGGGTGTAAAATACTACTTTCTTCAAAACTGTGCGTAAAAATCAATTTTACACCTTGCAGGCGTAAAATAAAAAATTCGTTTTTTTACGTTCAAACATCCTAATGATACACAGGAAAGAAAATTAGAGGGCCCTAAAATGCGGGCGTAAAATAATAACTGAAATTTCTTACGCCTGCATTTGAAAATTAAGTTCATAATCAATTGGACACTTCAAATCCTACCTTACCGACTCTACCAATAATGTGTCCATGAGTGTGTGTGTCACCCGCTTCCATGCGTAACCATATAATCAGTCCCGCTTTGATCATCCACGATACAACACGTGCTCAATCTTTCCGTATAATCGTTAGTATGAAATGAGTGATAGTAACTCTATTCCGGACGGTATTTTGGCAGCGGCTGAAGATGCGGTGAGCCAATTGCTTCCAGATAAATCGAAGGTTATTTACCGCGCGTGTTACGATGATTTTCGAAAGTGGTTGAAAAATAACAAAATAAAATCTTTCGATGAAAAAGTGTTTTTGGCATACTTTCACGGACTTTCACAAAACTTTGTATCTTCGACTCTATGGTCGAAATATTCAATGTTGAAAACAATGTTGAACATTGAACATACCATAGATATCAGTAGCTACAATAAGTTGCAAGCTTACTTGAAAAAATTGCACACCAAATACACACCGAAAAAAGCCAAAGTTTTTTCACCAGCTGAAATAAAAACATTTCTAGAAGAAGCTCCTGACAAAGAATTTTTGGTTACAAAGGTAAGTTTTCAAATTTTCGTGTAAAAAAGAAAAGAAAAGAAAAGAAAACATTCAATTACGGTGAATGAATATTCAATTATCCGTAGGTTGCTCTTATTCTTGGCATACATGGGGCATGCAGAGGTCAAGAGCTTCATGGTTTGACTATGGATAATAGTAAACTACACGACGCCTATCTCGTTGCGACAATACCCGATACGAAAACACATTCACCAAGAACCTTCGTGCTCGAAGGTAAATACCACAAGATCGTGACCGACTACATGCTATTAAGACCGAAACATACACCAATAACAAAACTTTTCATCGGTTACCGCAACGGCAAGTACTGTAATCAACCAACGGGGAAGAATTTAATCGGTGGTATGCCGAAAAAAATTGCCACATGGTTAGAGTTAGAAAATCCTGAATTGTATACAGGACACAGTTTTAGGCGTTCTTCAGCCACTCTGCTCGTAGATTCGGGAGCTGACATCACGACGTTGTAAAGACATGGTAGATGGAAATCCACGCAAGTAGCCGAAGGGTACATCAAAAATTCCGTGAACAACAAAAGAAAAATTGGAAAACAACTAACAGATGCGATTGATGAAGACTCTGATGAAAGTTCCAAGAAAAAATCAAAAAAACAAACTACCGTTATAACAGTTACCAAAAAAAACGGTCCAAATAAAAGATTAATACAAGCATCGAATTATGTTTTAGCGTCTATGTAATTATGTTCGACTATAAGTCAAATAAATTTGTTAATTTTCATAATTTTTATACTTTGATTGTTAATTGTCAAAAGATTATTTGACATGGATCTGTTAATTTTTATAATTTTTATAATTTGATTGTTAATCGATAAAAGATTATTGAACATGAATTTAATAATTTTGTAAACCATCCGATTTATAAACAAAAGTTCTGAAAACAGTATTATGATAAGATTCATTAATGTATCGATGTGATAAATGTTCAGAATAAAAAATGAATTACGTTTTTTGAACTAAAAAACTTGAACTAAAATATTTTACGTTGAAAGGGACTTCGCCGCCCTCGACCCCCCGGCGGGGGCTTCGCCCATAGACCCCACCGCGCAGCACAGTGGTCTGTCAAAGGTCGACTTTTCCAAGATCTTTGGACACGGGGACTACATCACTGATATTTGACCGAATTTTCCGCACACTGTTGTAAAAAATATCGTGTGCACCACGGGCGTACGATTTACCCCCTCGTGTGATCGGCGCAGCCCTCGGGCCGGCTTTGCTGGCCCTCGCGCGCGGCGTTCAGCACTCAGGTGTAAAACCGTCATTTACGCCCTAGGCACATAATATACTATTCTTTGGTCCATGTTTTGTTAAAGCAGCATTTCTTAGCAGTAGTGTATATATGAGAGTTCTAACTCAAAGATGGCGGCGCTCCCCCCTATCTCCCCCCTAGCTCCCCCCCTAGCTCTCCCCTAGCCCCCCCCCCGACTCACGGCGCACCCCCCCCCCCCCCCCCGGTCATTTTCGGCGGCTATTCCCATAGGATTTGACACACACACACACACACACACAAAAAAAAATAATTCCTGTCGAGACTTGTTTGGCGCCGGAAAGCCGCACATAAATCGGATAGGGTAAAAAACCCGCTAGATCTATTGAAAAAATTCCAGGAAATTGCTCTTTGAGATGATGCCGACAATGCACTTAAACCAATCTGGGGCAGTGGGGGAGTGGTCCCCATAAAAATTCCTCGCACAATATGCGTGTCGAGACTTGTCCAATGGAAAAATTGTAGTGGGGGTGGGTGGTATATAAAGCGTACGTCTATCGTGATCGTCAGATGTTCTCTGTTCTCATCGTATTCTCATTGTGAACTGTTCTCGCTCGTGAAATAACCTCGAAACGCGATGGATCTAGCAAAAGTTAACTACGTCAGCCGCCTGGAGAATCTGCCAACCAAGAAAATGTCGGAACTCAAAATTGGGGGAGTGTATGACGTCATCGGGTTACGACTGGTCAAAACAAAATTCGGGGTACGTGTTCTGGCGACAATCGATGGAGAATACAACGTCTTCTTACCACCGAGAATCGCAAGAGTTCTACAAGAAGATTCCAGTCAGCTGACTGAAATGTGTAGCATGGCCGGCGAAAATCGTCTGCAAATGAAATACCTTGGTGGAGAATTCAACAAGTTCGAATTTTCATGCAGTTATGCGCCTTAAATGAACTATGCGATCCCCCTCTACTTCCACAAAATTCATCCACGAGGGGGTAAAAGCGGGTGTGCTGGAGATGGAATAGTCAGTCTTCCACATACAATCCGTCAGTATATAATCGAGCGCAACATTCCCACTCCTCAACATGGCGATGATCCTAGACGTGCAATGTTTTATCGGTCATAACATGAAGTTTGTACCCAAGGAAGTCGCAGTCGTGAATGTAAACGGGTCGGGTCTGGATTACATCATTTTCAAGCCGCCCTATGATTTGGCAAGCCTACCACTTGAATTCAGAGCTACCAATGTATGGTTGACGCACAATCACCACGGAATATCATGGAACGCGGGCAACAAATCTCACGAGGATGTGACGAAGATTGTGAGAAAAATGGTTGAAAATGCGTGTTACGTATACGTCAAAGGGGCGGAGAAGAAAGCATGGCTGACGGAGATCGTCGATGGTACAACGAGGGTTATTAATATGGAAGATTTGCATATCATACCCCCTGAAATGGAAAAATTGAGGTATATGGAAGCGACATCGTGGCACGACGCGAACCATGGATACTCTCCAGCGAATAACCTCCAGCAAGCAGCAGCGCCAGGCTGAATTTGGTATGATGACAACTCTGAATACATCCCGGCATACAATTGCGCCTTTGAAAATGTGCAGCGACTAAGGAGTTGGTATTCGAAGGAGTGTACCAGCTCCCTCGAGAAATCCTTCCGTCTGTACAAAGAATTGGACGGTTTAAAGGGAATGATGTCCGAGGATATAGCTTTTTTACCAAAAGAATTTATCTGCACGTTCGCATCAAACTCCATCAATGATGCGTGGGATAAACTACCAGAGAATATGAAAATGGACCACGCCGTCGCAAGGTTCCGCAGATGTAGCATACATTACACACCAGGACCCGATGGCGATATCGTGGATGGACCGAATCCTCTAAATAAAGACTGTCCAGGTTGCAATCATGTGTATAGATAATATGGACAATATTTACCAAAATAACAATAGAATTTATTACAATATATACAATTATATTCGGGTTTATATGTAGAATATTCAATAGAATTAATCCCAATTATATCATAGCTTATACATAGAATTAAAGAAATGTACTATTCGATAAAATTATAATGTACAAATAGGATACATTACAAATATATATCTTGTAACGTGGCATTTTTACTGCGCGTTCCACACGGCTCCCCGAACTCTAGACGGACCCTAAACTTAGGAATCCCGCGGAGCAGACCGCGGCTCATTTCGAAAAAGAGCGCCAGGACAACGGTCACGCATCCGAGACTCTGAGAGGGGACCATAGTCGGTCTAGCGAATAAGACTATTCAGGATTTTAGTTTATTTTTTTTTTTTTTTGGGTGGCGAGTAAATGCGGCCTCAGACAGGGGATTGGCAGCAAATTCGAACGACGTTACCGGATGGCAATCGCGGCGGATCGCGACGAAAGGAGGGCCTCACACGAGGCTACGGAGAGAGCGTCAACGGAGAGCTCTGCAGCGAGGGAACCACTGATATATACACTTCTCGCAAAAATTAAGGGAACAACAAAATTTTCGCAATTTTTTGGTGATTTTCGACAAGCTGTATTTCAGTGAAAAATGGTCGTGCAAGAAATAAAAAACCAAAGCTTTTGAAGCTGGAAGACTCTAGTTTTTGAATTTTCTGGTTAAAAATTTTTCGAAGCACTATTAGCCATGCAATCCTTGGATAAAGCACGAAGAAAAAATTTTCAAAATTTTTTACACTTTTTTTTCGCTCCACGGGTATGGAAAAATTTTTCCGAGCTGAATCAATGCATAGGTCGCATAGCCTGTTTATTCAGCTTCAAGATGCATTTTTTTAAACCTCGATACGACCATTTGTCTTCGAGATATCGAATTTTGAATGCCAAAGGATCCTTTTTCACTCAACTGCCGATATCTCTGGAACTACTGGTTGCACAGCGAGCCGAAGGGCAGTTTCTTCTTGTGCAGAAAATTTCCTACAAAAATCTGTCAAGGTTGATGTCAAAAAAAATTTTTTTCCACCTGTAGCGTCAACGTGAACGAAGAGCAAAAAAATGCCATTTTGACTTTTTTTGGATAATTGACTGTATCTTCGTCAATATTGGAGGGAAAGCTTAGGTTAGAAGAAAATTCTACAGCCTAATGTACCCCAAAAGTCCCTCTGAATCGGTAGATCGATCGGTTCAGCGGTTTTCCTGGACCGATTGATTGAAATTTTGAAAAAATTAAGGGAACAAGGTTTTTGCTTCGTAAGGAATTTTTGGATAATCGACTGTATCTTCGCCAATATTGGGGGGAAAGCTTAGGCTAGAAGAAAATTTTACAGCCTAATGTACCCCGAAGGTCCCCCGAAATCGGTAGATCGATCGGTTCAGCGGTTTTCCTGGACCGATTGATTGAAATTTTAAAAAAATCAAGGGAACAAGGTTTTTGTTTCCTAAGGGACCTTGTTCTCTTAATTTTTCCAAAATTTCAATCAATCGGTCCAGGAAAACCGCTGAATCGATCAATCTACCGATTTAGAGGGACCTTTGGGGTACATTAGGCTGTAAAATTTTCTTCTAACCTAAGCTTTCCCCCCAATATTGACAGAGATACAGTCAATTATCCAAAAAAAGGCAAAATGGCATTTTTTTGCTCTTTTTTCACGTTGACGCTACAGGTGGAAAAAAATTTTTTTTGACACCAACCTTGACAGATTTTTGTAGGAAATTTTCTGCAGAAAAAGAAACTGCCCTTCGGCTCGCTGTGCGACCAGTAGTTCCAGAGATATCGGCAGTTGAATGAAAAAGGAACCTTTGGCATTCAAAATTCGATATCTCGAAGACAAATGGTCGTATCGAGGTTTAAAAAATAGCATCTTGAAGCTGAATAAACAGGCTATGCGACCTATGCATTGGTTCAGCTCGGAAAAATTTTTCCATGCCCGTAAAGCGAAAAAAAAAATGTAAAAAATTTTGAAAATTTTTTCATCGTGCTTTATCCAAGGATTGCATGGCTATTAGTGCTTCGAAAAATTTTTAACCAAAAAATTCAAAAATTAGAGTATTCGAGCTTCAAAAGCTTTGTTTTTTTATTTTTTGCACGACCATTTTTCACTGAAATACAGCCTGTTGAAAATCACCAAAAAATTGCGAAAATTTTGTTGTTCCCTTAATTTTTGCGAGAAGTATATATACACTGGATTGGATATTACCGTATACTCTACGTGTAAGCTCGTGCGTCCAATTGAACAATTGAATTTCCGCCATCTTGTACAGAAAGTTGTCACAAAATGCGCGCTAGATTTGAACTGCGTAATATATGCTATTTGGATCTAACGATATATTCGTCACACAAAAAAGTTTTTGACGAGTAAAATAATGTTTGATACATTAAATGAAGAACAAATCATTTTTTCGAAAGTATATTATTATTTACAATTATATGGTGTAAAAGATCATTAAATAATTTGACGAAAAACTTGTATCCTTCATCCTATGGTGGGCTGAATTCCATACGGATTATTCAAAAATTTGTATAACACTAATTCAACCGTCAGGGAATCCATTTACCATCCATTGATCATCAAAGTGGAGCTTAAGACATGTAAAAAAAGTTTTGAATTAAATTATATCGAATTGGGTGGGTAAAAACTTTATTCAAAAATATGGAGAATAAAACATTCCTTGCAAACGTTAAGGCATTTTTATAGAGTTGCGTGCGATAAACCACAACCGTAATATAATTAGTAGTATCAATCCACGATCCATTCACATGAAGAAAAAGTTACAAGCACAATCAAAAGAAAATAAAAAAGATGTACATATCTGAGCATGCAAATCAGGTACAAATGTGTAGGTGATCATGTAATTTGGTTACATTCACTGTGGTGGGCCGATCGGATTCATCCTGAAATTCGGTCTGCTGCAAGTTTTCACCTACAGATAAGTTACTAATAAATAACGACAATGGAAATACACAGAAATGTGTCACACACGATTTTTCTGTAACAGAGCACTTTATAATCTGTAGGTAATTAACCGCTTCGGCGGCATTGACGCAATAGTGCATCACATCAACGTGTCTTTATGCACACTGAGTTTTCTCTGACCTAAAAGGGATTAATAGTTTCAGATCTTACCAAATAACGTTGGGATACTGCCTTTTCGTAAAGTTATATAATTTTTACTTTTCTTCTAAAAGCAAGAGGGTTCAAAGTGGTCGGAACACAGAAAGCTATCACTTGATGGGGACCACGGTCCAATGTTTATATTTGCGATCCACTGCTTCATAATATCAGGTTCATCCAATGGGAACCTACATAACAAGCAAAGTTTAAATTTATTAATTCACACGTTATGTTGCATTGAGTAACGGTACTTACTTGAAGAATGAAGAGCCACGTCCATATTCCCTTAATCGGTGACAAGATGAACACTCTGATTTTGGGTTGTCAAATATAGTTGGTACACTGTTCTTTTTCAATGTAATTAGGAATCCTGTTCTATCGAAGCAGTCATTTGTAAAATGAGCTGAACACAATGTGCTATTTCGGTTTGGCTTCCAGTCCTTCCTCTTCATTTCTTTTAACCACTGCTGAAGGCGCAACACATCTTTCACGGGAAATCTACATATCAAATTATAATTTAATCCCTGAGTCAATAATACCCGAGTTTTCAATTTCAATTATAATCAGATTGGTTCATAATTCAAATATTGTGAATTTTTACTGACACGATTCGTACGTTATAATACTCGTTAAATATAATTAGTACATACTTCGTATGCTGACATAACCTCTGCAAGTTATCATTTGCAGAACGCTTCAGCGTTGTATACTCACTTGTGAAATGATCGCCCACAATATTTTGATTCCTTTGTTTTGCAAAAAACGCAGCTACTCATTGTTACCTCAATAATTGTTACTGTAATTTTCCATCGCAATCGATTATATACACATACATATATCACGTATATATATATATATATCTGAAGTGACAAGAATCTGTACAAAATGGCTACCGTTCAATTGGCGTGACGGCACCACGCTTAATCCAATCCAGTTTATATATATATATATCAGTGGAGGGAACCCAAGGCGGACGAGATTCCCGTTGGTGGCCGGCGAGCCGCAGCCCCCCCCCCCCCCCCCCCCCCCCCCCGTCACCCAACTGACGACAGGTGCCCGCGCGAAGTCGTCACCACGCCACTGTCGAGCTACGGGGTACCAGAGACTGGCCAGCCAATCAACACCCCGCGACAGCGGAATTCAACGATAGCGATACGATAGGCTGTAAGAATTTCGTAACGAGAACCCCAATTAGATCGGAAGAATTTTGACTACGGATAGCGCCCATGTTCGGGGCATGTTCGAATTGCGGCTCCGATTTGCAGGACTCGCCACTTGAGTCCTGGCGACGTTACGTGGTGGGTGAAACAGTCGAAAGTAAAAGTTAGCAAAAGAAAAAAAAAAAAACAGATATTGTGTACTTACGATGGCAGAAACGGGAGTCGGGGAATTCCTCGTGTGGCTGCGGAGCGATAAGCGCTTGTAATTCTTTGCGAGCATATTTCGAGCGCAAATTAAATTGGCACACTGGTAAACGGTCGGCCCACTTAATCCTTGAGTTAGAGTAGCGCTCGAAATTTGTTTGCCGATCTCCTTGATGATGACCGTAGCCTGAGTTTTCGCGATAACGCGTAGAATCAAGTTGATCCCTGCAAAGTCTCGCGTAGAGTCACGGTTTCGAGTGGGGAACAATTTCGGTTCGAAATTGAGTGTGGCCAAATTCCGCTGCACGGGGTCTCGTCGAGTCTGCGTATGTAAAAAGGGTCACCTCTCGTGGGGGTCGCGTGTTACTGTGCGTAGATGCTCGGTTTAGCGGGAAGGGTTGCGAACTTTGTGGAAATAGTGACTACGACTGGAGCTCGGATGCGTCATAATACGCTACACACCCGCACGATCAGAAAAGCTTCCTAGAGTTATTAATTCGGTCGTGATTAGCGCGTCGAGCCACGTCTTGTTGGTTTATTTTATGAATTCTTGTGCATCAGTAAGGTGGCGACTAGCGCCCGTAGAAGTAAGACATCACCTAGATTGAATCACGATCGCGATTAGCGCGTCGATTATGATCTCGATCACGTTTTTGTCTAGCGGTTTATGATTAAGTGAAGATTAGCGTCGTAGTAGAGGACAATCGCGGGCAGCGCATCGAGTCAAAATTTTGTTTTTGGTTTTTGCGAGTTAGGATATTATTAAGACGGCGACTAGCGCACGTAGGCCGTAGAGGTCTCCTAGAGTTATTCATTTTTTTTTCTTTATATTATTTTGCTTGTTCCTCCCTTTCTTGTTTCTTTTGGGTTGAAGTTAAGCATTTGTATTTAGAATCGCGAAGAACGACTTTCGCAGCAGTATTACTATTTTTATTCTTATTTGTTTTTTTGTATTATCGCTGACGAGAAATATATTATTGGAATTTTATCGTGCTTTGGCCAAATCACGCGTTGGCTTACTTGTGTTGTATCTCTCTCTACCCAAAAATTACCCCTCCCCTCTCCGCGGTACTGAGCTATCGAGTATATGGTTGCGGTATTTCGCATTACCGATTTCGAGGCGTGTTTATCACGCCAGGCGCCCAACAAATTTCGCGGTATTGTTTTAGGTCCAGGGTACATAGTGGACGCCGATTTATTGTGCGCGAGGTAAGTTCTCGGTCATCTTCTCCGAGTGACCGAAGAGCGGGAAAAATTCACGTCACAATCTTTATAACTTTCACCCATTCTCGTCACACAAAATGTAAATGTTATGAATTTTTACTTGTGAAAAATATATAATCAATAATTGTGAATTTAGCGTGGTTTATTCCTCAAAATAATCTATGAAATCATTATCGTTATCCTGTTCGCTAACATTATCATCATCATCATCATCATCATCATCATCATCGATATTTTCGACACCTGTAATTATTATGATAGTTTCATTCGCCCATTTTTCTACAATTATTTCCATACATATATCAAACTGCATGTGCAAATATCATCCGGTCAAGGGTTGGCAAGACAAGATTTTTCTCACGCCAAGCACTGCGTACTACCAGCTTTTTGTTTGCCGATTTTTTTCTCGTTGCATACCCCACGCTAATATGGTTGGGGGTGTGCAGGCTCGGACTTGTTCGCTATAAAGAGTCGTAAAACCCACAAACTGCATGTGAACATACCATCCGGTCAAGAGTCGACGAGACAAGATTTTTTTCTCGCCAAACACTGTTCGCTACCTGCTTTTCGTTGACCGATTTTTCCCACCACATGTCCCACGCTGATTAACGACTCATAAAACTCAAAAACTGTATGTGCATATACCAGCCAGTCAAGAGCGGGCAAGACAAGATTTTTCTCACGCCAAACACTGTTCGCTACCTGCTTTTCGTTGACCGATTTTTCCCACCACATGTTCCACGCTGATTGGGGTTGGGGTGTGCAGGCTCAGATCTGTATACCATAAAAATTTTTGGTTCTTTAATGGTGGGGGTGGTACAGAGCTTGGACCCCCCACCGTCACACTCAAATTCTTGCGATCTAGCGGCCTATATAAGCTCAACGCATCCGATGCAGACTCATCAGTCTTACACAATACGTGCGAGTCAAAAGCCTATAATTTTCATTTCTCTGACATACAATTGTTACCCATAACCGTTAAAGTCATGACCGTCGAAGCGTATATGGGACTTGCGGAGCAGATGGAGGGGACGTACAATTTGCTGAGAAGATCACGACGAAGATCAGGCAGTTGCAGCAGCGCGCAGTGGTGACGGGTGGAAATATCGGTACTCCTGCGGGTGTACAGTGGGACGATGTGGATAGTGCTTTTGCCAGCCGAATCAGAACGGTGGTTGTCACATATCTCCATCATAAGAATTTGGACGCCTTTCTGGACGATGTGCAGCGCGTCGTCACCGAGAAGTTGGAGCTGGTACTACGCGAGGAGGGAAATGTGAAGGTTAACCTCATATTATCGTGCAAATTCGAAAATGCCAAGAACGAAGAGATCTCCACCGAAGTTAAGAGTTTCAACACCTCCAACGTGGCGATTCTTCTCCCATCGAGCGATATATAGTAAATGGCTGGTTTACACGTGCACGGGGTGATCTGCTATCAAAGGTAGAAGATTTCGAGCAACGTGATTCCGGCTGGAGTATGATTGAGATCCTCAACATCGCTGTAAATATCAATCGCTACCAGCCTCTCGCCGCGGGAGCTTCAACATTCATCGAGCTGCCCCAAGACAATCAACGGAAGAGAGCGGTGGTGAACGTGATGAACGAGGACGGAAGATGCCTTCTCTGGTCCGTTACAGCAGCCCTCCACCCAGTCAACACTCACACTAAAAGGACTAGCCGTTATCATCGGTATATTTCCAAATTGCACTGTACAGGTATCAAATTCCCTGCTACTCTACATGATGTGGTAAAGCTTGAGAGATTGAATAATTTGCGCATCAATGTATATAGTATAGAATCTCAAACTTTTTCGCATCATGCAAAATCGAATAAAAGCGTCATCGTGCCAATTTATTTGAGTAAAAATTTGCATAGCGTAAACATTGACACGATCCATCTTCTAATGGTTGAGAGTAATCCGAAAGACGATATGACTGGTAAGTTTGCACCGAGATTCCACTTTGCTTGGATTAAAGATCTTTCCCGATTGGTGAGCAAACAATTGTCTGATCATAATGGTCAGCTGTTGTAATGTGACAATTGTTTGTGCCACTTTAGCGTAAAACACGCCTACGACAATCATCGACAAGATTGGCATCATGCTAAATAAAGTACGCATGGAATTTCCCAAGTGTAAAGATTTAGTATTTTCCAATTTTCAAAACAAAGGCACCGTTCCGTTTGTCGTATACGCCGATCTTGAATGTATATTAATCCCTGAACCTGTGGATGAATTTGAAACTCGTAAGACTTGTGAAATTCAAAAGCATATCCCGCACAGTGTAGCGTACTATGTACATTGCGCGTACGATGAGACTTTATCGGAGTTCCACGGTAAACGCGGTGTCGATTGCATAGATTGGTTTATGCAACAGCTTAAAGATTTATCAATTCAAGTAGAGTCACGCATCAAAAACATAATTCCGATGAAGTCTCTTACCCAAGTGCAACGCGATCGTCACATGCGCGCAAAGAATTGTTATATTTGAGAAAAACCGTTTACCCCTGAGGAGAAAAAGTGTTACGATCACTGTCACTTCACGGGTAAATATCGTGATCCTGCTCATAATCGGTGTAATTTGAATTTCAGAAAGTCGCACACAATTCCAATAGTTTTCCACAATTTGTCCGGTTACGATTCTCACTTTTTAATAAAATCCCTTGCGTCAACTTTCCCCGGTAAAATTACACTGCTACCCATAAATAAGGAGAAATATATATCCTTCACGAAACGCGTCGATGGAACAATGATGCACTTGGGATTCATCGATTCGTTTCGATTTATGGCTAGCAGCATCGGTAAACTTTCCACATATTTGACCGATACCGATAAACGCATAACACGTAAATTTTATAATAACCCGACTCAGTTCAGTTTGATGACCCGCAAAGGCGTTTTTCCCTATGAATACATCGATTGTTGGAGGAAACTCGATGAAACGCGATTACCTGCAAAGGCGCATTTCTACTCTCATCTCACCAACTGAAATATTAGGGACGCCGATTACGAGCACGCGAAAACTGTTTGGGGGGAATTCCATTTAGAGTCATTGGGGGGCTATTCAGATTTATATTTAAAGACCGATGTTCTTTTGCTTGCCGATATTTTCGAAAATTTCCGCGCTAGCTGCTTCAAAACATACGATTTAGATCCGTTGTACTACTACACTGCACCGGGACTTGCTTTTGACGCGATGCTCAAGCATACTAATGTAAATTTGCAACTTTTAGACAACCCTGAAATGGTGTTATTTATTGAAAGAGCCATTCGAGGCGGCGTAGCACAATGTTCTAATCGACACGCTCGGGCCAATAATAGATTTATGGGAAAAGATTTTGATTCAAACAAAGCGGAATCGTATCTCACGTATTTTGACGTGAATAATCTGTACGGTGCAGCTATGAGCGTGCATTTACCAATCGGTTCGTTCGAGTGGGAGTATCAGCACATCGATATGACGAACCATCCGGACGATTCGCCGATCGATTACTTTCTGGAGGCAGATTTGGAGTACCCTGTAGAACTCCACGACGATCACAAAGACTTACCTCTTGGTCCCGAACATTTTACTTCTCCAGGTAGTAAAAATGCCAAACTCGCGACCACCCTTCACCCCAAAACAAAGTATATATTGCACTATAGAAATTTGAAACAGTGTTTGAGTTTAGGATTAAAAGTAACGAAAGTGCACAGAGTTTTAACGCTTGCACAATCTCCATGGCTCGAGCCTTACATCACGCTCAATACAGACATGCGTCAGCGGTCTAGGAATGAATTTGAGAAAAACTTTTACAAACTCATGAATAACGCTGTGTTCGGCAAGACTATGGAGAATGTGCGAAATTATAAAGATGTCAAATTGGTCACAAAATGGGAGGGAAGAGGTGGTGCGAGAACGCTTATTGTCCGAGCAAACTTTCACAGCTGCACCATATTTGGCACTGATATGGTTATCATTGAAATGAATCCTGTCAAAGTTCACTTCGCCAAACCTATTTACGTCGGCGCATCAATTCTAGATCTGTCAAAAATCTTTCTCTACGATTTCCACTATAATTATATTAAAACCAACTTTTCGAATAAACAAGCTAAATTGATTTATACCGACACAGACAGCCTTATTTATCAATTCAATGTGCCCAATATGTACGATATCATCAAACGTGATGTAGATACAATGTTTGATACCTCTGACTATCCGCCCGACAATGTGTATGGTATTCCCCTCAAAAACAAAAAACAACTAGGGCTAATGAAGGATGAAAATAATGGTAAAATTATGACAGAGTTTGTGGGACTGCGAGCAAAGCTGTACACATTTACTACGATGGGTGAAGATGGGGAAAAATATGACAGTGGCGTAAAAGTGAGTAAGCGCGCCAAAGGTGTAAGAAATTCACCGATAAATAGCATCACGTTTGATGATTATAAGCGCTGTCTGACGGCTTACCAAGAGTCGACTCTTCCACAGTGTTTTATACGCAGCAAAAAACACGAAGTAAGCACGATCGTACAAAAAAAATTGGCTCTGAGTTGGCAGGATGACAAGCGGCAATTGATACCTGGACAGACCGACACCGTACCTTGGGGGGTTTGTCCCAGCCCCCCAATAGCTATAGGATAAACTGTGGACATAGAATTGATGTGAATATTTGATGTTTGACGCCTCGAACGATCCACCATCGGGCGGAGACGTTTCACGATCAATACGATATTGGATGGATTTGAAGTTTCAAAATGTGAATTCATATACCTAACAATTATTTATTTATTATTATTAATATATTGAGCAATTATTAATATTTATTCGTTTACCACGAGAAAAGTTTTCAGAAAATAAAAAAAAAATTTCAGAAAACGAAAAAAAGTTTTCAGAAAATGAAAAAAGTTTTCCAAAAAATAAAATGTGTAATAATCGTATGGCAAAATTGCATATTATCATTATTATTATCATTATTATTATTATTATTATTATTATTATTATTATTTTCGTAGTACAGAGAATGGCACATGTGCGTACAAAGGAGATAAAATGTGGAAATATTTGTATATTCAAAATCTTTTATTGTATTTCGGGAAATACATACAAATTATGTTACATGTCTGTTTTATTTATCCAACTATTGTGCGAACTATCAAAACCCAACCACTTCACATGGAACAGATTCCCCCGTTTGCGTAATACTT
Organism: Neodiprion lecontei; assembly: GCF_021901455.1. Taxonomy (NCBI): domain Eukaryota; kingdom Metazoa; phylum Arthropoda; class Insecta; order Hymenoptera; family Diprionidae; genus Neodiprion; species Neodiprion lecontei. The sequence continues at coordinate 13,898,925 of NC_060263.1, forward strand.
TCTCCACAAGGTAGCCGTCGGGATATTTCACTTTGGCGAGCTCTTCCTCGTAGAAGCCCCCCTCGATGGGATGATCTTGATAATCGGTAAGTTTGTAGGTGGGTGGATTGGTATTTTTCACCTCACTCACGGTGAATATTTCTGTCGTCCAATTGGGTGTATAGCCTTTTTCAAATACATTCTTGTACTTGCTGATTCGAACTCGATCGCCTACACTGAATTTCCGCGCTCGATCACTTCGTTTGATTTGCCGAGGCTTGTACACGCTACGATACAGCTGTTTTTCATTCTCCGTGCTAACATCCACCGGTTTCATCCGAATCGTGCGATGTTTGGTGTTGTTGTGGGACTTCATTAAATCATTCAAAATATCAATCCACTCGTACGATCCTTGAAGAGTAAACCGCTTCCACATTTTATTCTTCAATGTTCGATTGAAACGTTCGCATATCGACGCCTTTAAGTTGCTAAATGTCGAATACATGTTGATATTGTGATGCTTCACGAGGGCTTTGAATTCGCTGTTGTAAAATTCTTTGCCTCGATCAATGTGCAGATGTGCAGGTATACGACTCTGGAACAGTACAGATTTCATGGCAGCAGCAACATCTTTCCCACTCTTGGACTTTATCGGCACCGCCCACGCGTACTTGGAAAATATATCGATGATTGTTAGTAGGTATTTGTATCCCTTGTTGCACGAGCTGTATGCAGTCATATCGACGAGATCAGCTTGCCAGGTCTCATCCAGTCCGCATACATCTACGATTCAGCGCGGATAGTTGCATCGAGCCTGTCTGTGAAGTTCGGCAGCTATTACAGTCTTCATTGTTCCCAACTCTTCACCTATTAATTTTTCGAATTACCGTCCAACCACTCTGGTTCCTCAATCGATACTAATTCCCTGCTGGTCTGTCCCGGCGTCGGTGTTGCTTGCTCCCCAATATGTTTGATGCGATTCAACGTGTTTTCTATAATTTCGTTAGTTATGCGTAGCTGTTTCAACTCCTCGTTGTGATTATACACGAAACTCTCAAAATTTGATTGAAAAGTATCCACAATATCCACAGCCATAGATCGTAAAGCGGTATTGAGAACTTTTAGGGAAACGGCATCGTTTCCCATCTGCGGATCAGCGGTATTACACAATCGTTTGCCGTCTATATCGTACTGATTGTCGTTGGTGGTTTTGAATCCGACACCCGGAGGCCCTCAAATAAATTTTTTACCACCACCACGCTCCGAGTGTCGTCCGAATATGTCTATGCTCATCACTGGACGGTCACTGAACAAATGATGATTTCATGTTTACACGCCGCTAATAAACGATTCCAGCCTCGCGCAACTCCTCAATAATGGAGACTATTCTGTTGGAATGGCTGGTATTGCCTGCAGCCTGTGACGCCATAAGCAGCCGGAGACGATCTACAATTTCATTTGGATATCCCAGTAGCCTCAGATAGCCCCAGTAACATCTTGCCCCTCCTTTCGCGCAATCTTATAGTTGGATAAGCCTTTACCTGATTTTTTCGGCGAGCCAACGTGTTGTGCAATGAAATTTCTATACTTTGCGCTTTTTGAATCATCTGGGAGGCTTCCATCAACTTGGTAACGTTTTCGATGCGCATTTGTCGTCGTTACAATTTTTATATAATCATTCTTGTCCGCGTCATTTACAACCGATGCATCGGGTGATTTTTTAAAGAGTAATTCAAGTAATCCAGGTGTTCTCTCATAATTTTTATCCCCCACATTGACCAGATTATCAGTGGAATTGATCGGTGTATCACCAATCATCATACCGTTCGTCAACTTTCGAACACCGTATGTGGTATCCAAATCCCACTTTTTACTTGAGCTGAACATTTTCAAATATTGTGCCGTGAAATCCGTTGTTTTCTTCAGCGGCGTACTTGTAGTAGAAATTTCACCAAACTTCAGTGTTTGATCATTTGCATCCATGAAATTCCCCTCATCCATATCCTCATCCTCCTCCTCATCATCATCATCATCCCCGGTACTCTCGTCATCTTTTTCTTCTTCTTTTTTCATTGTCACATCCGGTAGTTCCGTTTTAATTTCACGCTTAATATGCTGCTGCTGCTGTCTTGAGGTATCAACCAATTCTTGCAACGGTGTTACTGAAGGCTTTAATATCTCTCCCATAACCTGTTCGGTCGTGTCCTAGTCCAACTTGAGCATCTTATGCTTCCGCCGGTTGACATCGGATGCTTTTGATATTTCACTCAATGTATCGCTATGCTTACGAATCTTGGCACTCTCCATGTTGCCGGCTCGATTGTTGCAACGAAACTGTGCAAGTTTATGTTAGTTTATGCTTATAAAGCAGTCAAACCCCTTCCTATATCGCCCCCCATTGATTTCACTATCCTTGTCAATTACGGTAAAACTGTAATTGTCATCATTCCAGCATGCCGAGCACAAGTCTTTAAATTGCTGATACGTCATGTCCGTGTTCACATGATCGTTGTAGATATGTTTCAGATTCATATCATCCTGCCGAAATAGCACCAATGAGTTTGCATTGTCACGCACTAGGTGTTTTGGAATGCGCGCGTACGTTTGACTTACGATTAGATAAAAACTATCGATGTCGCAATGCCTGCCCATGCTGAAGTATGCTCTGATATTATCCTGCTTTTCACAAGCCACATCGTCGAAAATCATAACAGAGTTGGGGCGAGCATCCTCCGGTTTTACAACCTCATCGTTCTCGCGAAACGGGAAATAACCCACTCCCTGCACGGGTTCTAGTAACTTTTGCAAAAATTGATACTTTGGCTGGACGAGAGATTTCGAATAGACGTAGACATTTTCGAATCGCAATCCATTGCCGTGGGTGATGAGTGCGAGAAGAGCGTTAGTTTTACCGCAATTGGATGGCCCGCAAAAAATTGCTCTCACGGTATTTGGCAGCAATTTTCCATGTCGTTTTCCTATCTTCCTCTTACCACGTCGAAACATTTTATCGAAATTTACGATAGGTAGTTTATTGGGCTGATCTTGAAATCTCATGATGCTTCTTGTTGCCCGACTATGAGGATGTGCACACGGAAAAAACGCGGTGGTGGTTTGTTAAATAAAATCATCAATCATCTCCCAGTTGAATTGCATGTGCCAGGGTATCAGTACTGTGGACCTGGAACGAAATTGGCCAAGAGGTTGGCTCGTGGAGATTTGGGGATCAATCCGCTGGATGCCGCGTGTGAAGACCACGACATTGCATACGCAAAGAATCGCGATACCGCAGCGAGAAATCTTGCCGACAAAGCGCTCGCTGAGAAGGCATGGAATCGCGTCTTGGCCAAGGACGCTAGTGTGGGTGAAAAGGCTGTAGCCTGGGGAGTCACCAACACCATGAAAGCTAAATCTAAACTCGGAATGGGCTTAGCTGCGAAGCGGTCGAAACTTGGAGCGGCTGCGAAGAAGAAATCTAGAACTGGCGGGAAGAGTAAACAGCGGAAGAGAACTGTGAATCTTAAATCTATCATCACAGCAGCAAAGGTCCCCATGCGACCGGGTTATAAAGCCGTCGAGTCGGCGTTGGCGGGTGCTCGTGCGGCTGCGCGTGGGACTGGGAAGAATATCCGTATGCCTCGCGTTATACATGTGCCTGATGAAATTGGCGGCATCCTGCCGTTTCTCATTCCAATTCTGGCCGGTCTAAACGCTACTGCGGCTCTTGCGGGTGGTGCTACGGGCATAGCTAAAGCTGTCAACGAAGCTAGTGTCAAAAAACATCAGATGAACGAGACCAAACGGCACAATACAACAATGGAGGCGATTGCTTTGGGCAAGGGATTATACCTGCGACCCTACCGTAGCGGAATGGGCCTATACTTACGTCCGGCAAAAAACTAGTAAAGCTGCCACACCGAGCTCTCACCAACATTGATTTACGCAACTATGCTAAAAATATGAAAATTCCGCATTTCCGTGGTGTTTTCATGTGGAATGATCTGCCGAAATCAGGACCAAAAATCCGAGAATCCGCAATTATTAATCTTGATGATAAAAACGGTCCAGGGCCACATTGGGTTGCGTACAAGAAAAATGGTAACCATGTTGTGTATTTCGATAGTTTCGGTGATTTGAAACCGCCTAAGGACTTGATGAGGTATCTCGGTGTTGGTAGCGTTGAATACAATCATAAGAGGTATCAAGAATATGATTCCTCTTATATACCTGAAAATTCTCAGCGAACAACTATAAAAAGACAAGTGTTACTTGAGCAAGCATTAGTCATGCCGGAATCGTTGACGTTAATACTGTCGGGCACATCCTCCGTGCTGGAGGCTCCATATTTTCCCCAATCGAGTTATCACCAGAGAAGAACTATGTTCTCGGACTCGTCGAGTTCCTGACATTCAATTCAATACCCAATATTCATGAGAGGTGTAATAAATTTTACCTGAAATGAGCGGACAACAGCAGAGAGAGCATCGCGATACCCACGGGAAGCTATGAAATTGAGGATATTGAAAATTTTCTGCGTAAGGAGCTACCCTTCGACATCACCCTGAGTCTGACAACTAACATTAACGAGCTGAACAGTAAAGTCACATGCAATCATGTGGTAGACTTTAAGCCCAAAGATTCGATCGGCCGATTATTGGGATTTAAGGCGGTTGAGCTATCACGAAACGTTACTCATAAATCTGAATTACCCGTAGCCATACTGAAGGTTAATACTTTACGCGTTGAGTGTAGCATAACCACAAGGGCGTATATAAACGAGCATCGAGCTCACACGATTCACGAATTTTTCCCAACCGTTTCATCGGGATATAAGATTGTTGAAGTGCCTACCAACGTCATTTACCTACCAATCGCCGTACAGTCGATACATCATTTACAGCTGAGAATAGTCGATCAAGACGACGAGCTGATTAATTTTCGCGGCGAAACGATTACTGTACGTTTACACGTGAAATCACTCAAATAATGGGAATCGTGTTTGAGACGAGAAAGTTGGGCAAAAGTTATAAAAGTCAAACGTCATGGTCAAAAATCATCATTCGCCCGACACCTCTGACAACGTTTACACCGCCTACGAGACTGACACCTCTGAACGTTCGGTTTCTCCAGAGCCTGGGTCTTCGATTACGTGGAAATTTTGGAAAATAAGAATTCGTGTTCGCTGCATCCTGTGTGTGTTACCATGGAAGAAATAATAAGAATACAGAAGCCTGTGGTATTCGACGAATCGATCGCGCACTCTGAGATTCATGCTCATCAGCCGTTTGCATCATCCACCTTCCAGAACAACGATGAAATCCATATTGTTGTTCAACATCAAGACTTGTGTCTACTGCCCAGTAAAAGCTCTCTACACATTCATGGAAAAATCACAAGGGATGATGGTGTGGCTGCGGTGACGGTAACGAAATTGATCAATATGGCCATTTGTCATTTGTTTGAGGAAGTTCGCTATGAGTTGAACGGTGTAGAGATTGATCGGAATAAAAATGTTGGCATCACCAGCACTATGAAGGGTTACGTATCCTTGACTCCAGGCCAGCAATATAGTCTGGAGAATACCGGGTGGTTGAGTGGGGATAAGGAACTAACCGATGCCGCTGGAAATTTCGATGTTGTTTTACCGTTAAATTATGTGCTAGGCTTCGCCGAAGATTATCGTCGAGTTATCGTCAATACTAAACATGAATTAATTCTCACACGTTCCAACACTGATTTGAATGTCGTTATTCAGACCTCGGCGATGGAAAACTTTAAAATCACCCTAAATAAAATCGAGTGGTTGTTGCCCTACATCAAACTGGCAGATAAACCGAAAATCCAGCTACTCAACTACTTCGCCAACGATCCGGCCATATGCATGAGTTTTCGTTCTTGGGAAACATACGTGTATCCGACGCTCCCATCAACAACGCGGCATATATGGTCAGTCAAGACATCGACGCAGCTTGAGAAGCCGAGATATGTCGTTCTAGGATTTCAAACTGCAAGGAGAAACGAGCCGCTGAAAAATGCTGGCGTATTTGATCATTGTCGGATCAGGGATGTAAAACTCTTCCTCAACTCACAGTGCTATCTCTACGGAAATATGAATCTTGATATATACAATAATCAATACGCCATTCTCTATGATATGTATGTTCGGTTTCAAATGAGCTACTATAACAAAGAAGCTGAGCCTTTGCTATCGAAGCGTGAATTTATAATCCAAGCTCCCCTTATCGTCATCGATTGCTCCAAGCAGAACGAAACATTGAAAAGTGGACCTGTGGACATTCGATTGGAATTTGACTCTAGCATTACGTTCCCACCACACACTTCCGCCTACTGCATGATCTTGCATGACCGCATTGTTGAATATAATCCGATTAGTGGTACTGTAAAAAAATTGGTATAAGTCAATTTTGGAGTAATAATATGCTTAATTAATATGGATATTGAAAATAATATGTATAATTTTACTCGCCAAATTGAGAATAAGATAATTTAGAATAGAATAAGAAAACTAAATGTAATTGATGTTAAATAAAAAAATTGTTAAAAGCATTCCAAACGCCATTTTAAACCTTCCTTCAGGGGTCATTTCCTGGAATTTTTTCAATAGATCTAGCGGGTTTTTACCCCATCCGATTTATGTGCGGGTTTCCGGCGCGAAACAAGTCTTGACAGGAATTATGTTGTGTGTGTGTGTGTCAAATCCTATGAAAATAGCCATCTTGCGGCAAGCCGCGAAAATGATCAAGGGCGGGGGGGGGGGGGGGTTAACGCCGCGGATTTTGGGGGGGGGGGGGTATCGCCGCGGGTTGGGGGGGAGCTAGGAGGGAGCGCCGCCATCTTTGGATTAGAACTCTCATATATACTTACCTCGATATCGCAACACATGAGTGATACGACCTCCCCTCTCACCAACGATGCAGCACAGCTGAGGGTAAACATCTCCGACCACCTTCCGACGTCCCGATACCTCGATACCTGTCGTCGAGAAAGAAGAAAAACAAGCGGCGAGGGATTATCGCCGCCTACCTGTGGACCAGACCTACGCGACCTGCTGGCCCAGTTAGAATAACGCAAATTTGAGGAAGAATCAGGTGACAGCAGCACGACGAAAATCAGGATCATCGCTCGTCTCGACACTCTACGTTCAGTTTTCCATTAATCAAGACGTGCTCTCGTAGTACCCAGAATTATTATCGCTATCCATAGATTTAGTTCTCGCTTTATTACCGCATCTTCGGTGCCTGTTCTATCTTCTTTTTACGTAAGTGAGGTTCCTTTTCTATTTTGTGAAGCCACGAAATTACTTGCAATATATCGTATCTTTATCTCTCTCTCTCTCTCTCTCTCTCGCAGTCGGTCTGCGTGAGCCACCTGGGCTCGTACCTTATTTTCTACTATTCCTTATCTTATCACTTTCTATTTCTTATTACAAGTAACTTCGCGACTGGTTGACTCTTACTTACGCATTGTTAGTGACTATTGCTTTATTTTACTATCTCTCTCTTCTAGAATACCTAAATATCTAATATCGCTGTATAGCAGCGTGTTCTGTTAAATTGTCAATTCTTATCTTAGCTATTGAGCATTACTATTTCGTTATACTTTTTCTGAATAATTCATAACTGTTTCTTTACCTATTATCTTTGATGCGTGCATGCGTGAGGACGATTTTGAGTGTCACGAGACACACATTTAACTATTCGATACTTTGCCGAAAACCTTGGTAGGTAAATAATTTGATTGAATATTCCATTTCAATTCTATGTGTAAACTATAATATAATTGTAACGAATTCTACTGGTATTTTTGTGCATATTGCGGGAATTTTTTAGACAGACGGTTGCATTTCAGACAGTCTTTTACTAGAGGATTTGGTCCATACACTATATCGCCATCGGGTCCTGGTGTATAATGTAGGAGGCATTTGAGGCAACTGGCAATCTTGTCGTCCATTTTCATCGGTACATATCTGCATGAAAATTCAAACTTGTTGAATTCCCCACCATGGTATTTCATTTACAGACGATTTTCCCTAACCATGTTACTCATTTCAGCCAGCTGATCAGAATCTTCTTGTAGAACCCTCGCAATTCTCGGTGGTAAAAAGACGTTGTATTCTCCCTCGATCGTCTCCAGAACGCGTACCCCAAATTTTTTTTTTGACTAGTCGTAACCTAGTGACGTCATACACCTCCCCAATTTCGAGTTCCGACATCTTCTTGGTCGGCAGATTCTCCAGGTGGCTGACGTGGTTAATTTTTGTCAGATCCATTGCGTTTCAATCAGAGTTTCTTTTTTTCACAAGTCAGAACAGTTCCTGCCGCGAAGAGACGATGAGATCAAAGTTACTATCGGATGAGGCTCACATTTTATATACCACCCATCCCCACTACGATTTTCCATCGGACAAGTCTCAACAAGCATTTCGTAGGTAGAATTTTTATGGACCCACCCCTCTTGTCCCAGACTGGTTTATTGACAATACTATCTGGTATTGCGTGAGAAACAAAATTTCACGATATATTCAAAGCATTCAACCGCTATTTTGAAGCATTTTATTTCACCTCCCCCCCCCCCCCCCTCCCCCCCCACTACCACCTCCACCTAATAAAAATCCCCTATTCCGCAGGTCTCGACCTGAATTTCGTGAGAAATTTTTTTTTACTAACTATTCAAACCATCCAACCGTTATTTTTTGAGAGGTTCTATTTCACCCAACCACATAATGAAAAAAAAGTTGCCATCTTGCAGCGAACATTGGAAACAGCGCAGAGTCGATCGGTGGAATATCGATTGATCGATAATGCGGTGCGGCGCCACATGCGACAAACCTGCGCCAACACCCTGTAACACCAACTGTCGGTAAAAAATGCCCGCCATCTAATGGTAAAAATTTGAAGGGTCCGCTCATCCAACGGCAAAAAATCAAAATGGCTACTCATCTGACAACGCAAAAAAATTTCATTGTCAAACTGTCTGTCGGTAAAATCGAGCAAAAGTACTGGTGGCGCCATCTATGTTAACGCTTCAGCCAGTAACAATATCGTAATTAAGGCTTACCTCGCGGTGGTATCATACCAACTGTCGGTAAGGTAGGAGTCGGGCTACTCTGCCGGTATGCCGCCATTTTTTTGGTCCAGACCTCTCATATCTATACTATTAAAGCTAAAACCGATTAAAATAATATAAATATCGTGGCATCCCTTGTTTGTAACGAAGTAAGCTGTTTTTGCTTTCGTAGAGTTTACTCCGGGTTTGTTAAGGGATCGTCTCAGTGTGACACTCCGAAAAATCACTGATTTTCGCGAATTTTTTTTTTAATGTTCACATAAACTAATCGGTCCGGTTTTTTTTTCATAAATAAATACGTTTATGAAGAATGCAAAATGATTTTTTTAAAGTTTATTTATTGAGTGCATCATTGTTGTATAAATTGTTGTAATTTCACGTGAAAAAAAAAGGTGCTGCACGGTTTCCACGATGACGGCCGCAATTTTGATCTGAAAAAAAAATTTCAAAAAGATTATTGATCTGTAGGAAAGTCGCTATCGCGCTATGGAGGGTTTTTTTTTTCAAATTTGACAAAATGGCGGCGGTTTGAACAAAAAGTGTCGAATGTGGCCCTTTTTTTCGACAGTTTTTCGTAAAAAAAATAGGAAGTTTTCAAAAAAAAAAAAAAAGCTTCCATAGCGCGATAAAGAATGACGTTTAAAATGTTCTCCCGAAATTGGAACTAGATATCTTTAAAACTCTTCCTTTGAGAGTGGAAACCGTTTTGAAAAACACCATTCTGACAAAAACGCGTTTAAAGATTGAAGTTGGAAAAGTTTATATAAATCGTTTACTTACGATCAATCGGCGATGCCAGGTCTTGATTTTTTTCTTGGGGGTTTCTCTCGTACGTCTATCCGTGGTGGATGTCAAAACGAACTGAAATGCTTGGACAGTTTATTCTGCAAGGTTATAGAACCTAAGCACCTTAGTACTCGCGCAGGTAGAAAACCCGTTCCCTTTCTACAAGAAACGCTGTAGCGACCATAATAATTTGAATTTCGATTTAAAAATTTGAGAGAATGTTTAGAACAGTGTATACTATACGATAATGAAAAAAAAAAAAAAACAATTTTTTGAAAATTTCACACTGAGACGATCCCTTAAGCCGGAGCTACTTTTGAAAAACCCAGATTTCTTAACTAGAGTTACTTATTGCAAAACTCGGGATTTTTGTCCGTTACTGCAATTTTGCGAGACTTGGGCACTGAACCCAGAACTTCTGATCGAAAACGTGGGTGTTTTAAGTCAGCGCTCCTTCTACCTCTGCTTTGCATACTCGGGTTCCTTGAGCCAGATCATAGTCTAGGGCGCAAAAAATGCCCATAGTTAATGTGAATTTGTTCTTGTATGTGCAGAGAAAAATCAACTTTTTCAATTTATTCATTTTCATACTCACTTTTTCATATTATTCGTAGCTGAATACGAGTGCAACTGGTGCAGCTGTTGTACGTCGCACCCGCATGAGCTTAAAAAAATTACAATGAGTTCGAGATCTTGGAATTTGTTGCAATCTGTGCTAAAATATCAGGGGAACTCAAAATATGATATCGATTTGAAGATATTACAGTCAATTTGACATTTTTAAGAGGTAATTATTTGAAAAGAATATGGTAATCACATCGTTTGGCCCTATTCGAACCATCATTTATTTTGTCATGATTTTTTCAATAAGCCAATAAGCTTGCAAAATATCACCTTATAACAGCTTGAATACCTTAGCTGCATTGCGTCTAATTGTAAAAATGCGTCAAAAAATAGTTGAAAGTTGAGAGTCACAGTTTCTTGTAGGTGAATAATGAGCACTAAAACTTGCATGGGCTAATTATATAATTCGGGATTTGTATAGATCGATAAGTAACAGAGACATATGAATTATTATCACCAATTGTTTTCCACTGCTGAAATAAAAATACCTAAATGAATCACAAATGAAGACGCTCGAAAATAACTAGTAAGGTACTCCAGAATTTTTTGGGATACGATTATGTTGTATGGAATCAAACAAATTGCGAACACGACTTTATGCCACTAGGATTAATAAAGTTCGTCAGCTAATGAGGTCGTTTTGTGATTTCAAACATTTTTTTTTTTAACTATGGAGTTTTCCAACTTTGAAAGCAGGTTGGAATGATTATGCACTTTTTTGTTTTCTGTGTAAAAACAAAAGAGTTGGGAACATTTATTTTCTCGCTAAAAGCTTAAGTTGGTCTTGACTATGCGCCATATGGCAGCCAATCGGAGTAAAGAACGGTGCTAAAGAGATGCCCATCGGTATTACCGAAAAAAATTTGTATTATTCTGATTTAGCCATAGTACAATTATCCTGATCCCATACACCTCGCATCTAACCTCCAATTCGGTATCATTGATGTGATGAGGTCACGATGAGACAGTCAATCTACGATCATTACGAAATTTCATGGCGATACCTAATTGAAAAATGCATTGTTTCCGATGTCCAAACGGAATACTTACTGTATATTGGGAAACTTTTGAACAATCATACAAATTGTGTTAATGACTAAACTACTGAACTGAAGGAATATAAACTGAATCACAAAAATGATTCCCCCACTAACGCCCGCATTCTTGACCCGACGACATTTCTATTATGATATCCTTTTGACAAACTAGTGGCTCTGAGCTCTCGCCTAATTATTCTATGGCGGTTCTTGCGGTTAATGTTCACGTTACTATAAAGGTGACGTCGACATGGAAGTACGGACATTTGATGGCGAGGGAGCCGTCATCATCGTGGTGAATAAGGACAAAAGTGCCTCCAAAGAAAGACCGCAGTGTGAATAGACTCGCGGACAATCCTGACCTTCCTTTCCAGTTTGAATCGCATCCTGTACAGCCGTGCCTTCCATGGCTGTTTGAAAAACTTTATTTGTCACGACAGCATCGATCGCCCTATCCAAGGGAGAGACTGCTTCGATACTCTGATGCTCTGTGTGATCCCGCAACGCCACGGTGGCTTGTTTGGTATAAGTGCAGACAGCCCTTTGCATGCAGGAAGTCGTATCAACCCCGTAGCGCGCCAGCGCATCGTCGAGACGTACCATCGTCTGGGTTATAGTCCCCTCATCACCTTGAAGGTATAAACAACCATTAATAAAATAGATTTCGTCAAATGATGGTGGGCAAACTTTCTAGAACTCACGGGTTGTTCAACACAAGATTTGTAAACACTTGTACCTGTGTCGGAAAAGTGATATCTTAATCTAAAAACGTTGAGGTAGCATCGGAATAATTCAAAGCAACACTCCGAAAACTCGATGAGAAATATTATGATCGCCGTTTTTCGAATAATGTGACCAGTTACATTTTACCGAGTACTATGATTTGTTACTATTTTTTATTGAGGCAGCTAGTTTGTCGCACTAGTAGAACATGCATAAGAGGCGTCTCGTAGCAAAGGCGAAAAGGCGGCGTCTCTCTCTCTCCCTCTCTCTCTCTCTCCCCCCTCCTCCCCCTCTCTCTCTCTCTCTGTGAGTATTGAAGGTTTATTGTCGTTATCGATCTTACTGTTTTTCGACTTTCTCTGCCGCATCGTGCCCCCGGGCGTTTTTGTTTTTCAGGAAGAGCACGCTCAAAAATTGCTTTCCACTTTGACAATTCCATTAACATCAGCGGGCTGTCTACAAAGTGGATAAGCTGAGATTACTCAACGGGTTTTTCCTAACCTCACTTTTGGAGCTCTCCCTACAAAACGGTCTTCATTACACACATAATCAAGCTGTCATCTCACGGACGGGTAAATATTGATGCTGCGCACGCTACACAGTCACCCTACAACCATATCGGGCAGTGATACACAAGACGGTTGTGTTCAAGTTTTCAAGTGAGGCTGCGTATGATATCATCAAGTCACATATACAATAACTATCGATCAGTAGTATCGATAGATAATATCGATGGACGAAAATATCCGCCTTCTAGGGAGTTTTAAAATCACCGACGTATATGGAGTGGGCGGTGAGCTTATCAGAACAACACCCATCCGTTGTCGAGACTAATACACACTTCTGACTTACCAACCAGATCAGAGTAGCATTAATGATACATTTTCCAAGCTGACGAGCTGACTACAATAGAGCGTATAATTTACAGGATAACAAAGCAAGTAATTTACTCTATCGAATAACAAACCCGGAAATTTACTTATTGTAAACGAATGAACACCCAAATAAGTTAGAGAGAAAAAAAAGGAAACGAATGAAAGAAACAATACAAAATGCTGAATGAGGGGGGGAAGCAGCCATGTGCAAAATGCAAGAAATTAGTCATGAATGTAAATTATGAATGTAAGAGATGCTTAAAAAATTTTCATCCGGGATGTGCAAAAAATCATAAAATTTATGACCAAAGGCAGGAACTTGTAACGTGTGATGAAAAGTTGGAAATGATACAACAGGTAGAGGACGATGAAACTAGAGTCGAGGATGATATTGGTGAAAAGCGACAACATTATGCATCTATTGACAAAAAATTAAATGAAATAATCGACTGGATGTACGAACTAGGCGAAGGAGAGGCGATAAAAATTAGTGTCAAGGAAGCTGTGAGGGAGGTAATCAAAGATGAGATAATAAAAATGAGAGATGAGATAAATAAAAACTTTAACGAGGTAATAATGAAAATGTAAAAGACGATACAAAAATTGAAAGAAAGTATAAATTACAGTAAAATCAGAGGGGGAGTAGGAGTTGATGTAAACAGGTAGGGAGCGCGGAAAGCCACGTACGCGTCAATTACAAAAGAAGGTAGTAGAGAGAGAGATGAAATCATTATAGTGCAACCAACAACAGAGCAAAGTAGTGCCACGACGAAGCAAATAGTGAAAGAAAAAATAGATAAAGTCGAGGCGGGAATAAATGTAAATAAAATTGCAGCGGCTCAAAACGGGAAAGTTGTAATCGGTTGTCCACAACAAGAAGATAGAGACAAATTAATAAATCTTATGGTAAGCAAGTTAGGGGGAAATTACACTGTAAACACCCCATCGACCAATAGACAAATTAAAATAATTGTCATTGACATCGAGGACAGCAATATAGCAGAAAATGAATTAATAACTAGACTATGTGTCCAAAACAATATTGACGAAGAAAGGCAGAATTTACATATTAAAATAATTAAAAAATGGACATATGAGCAGTACAAAAATATGACATTTATTTTAGAATTAGACTCAGAAACGTATAAAGAACTAATAAAGGAAAATCGAGTAAGGATAGGCTGGAAGAGCTGCAAAGCATTTGAATATGTGACGATAACGCAATATTTCAATTGCTGGGGGTATTACCATATAGCCAAAAATTGTAAGAAAGAAACGCGCTGTGGCAAGTGTGCAGGAGCACATAAAGCAAAGGAATGTAAAAATAACGAAAGTAAATGTGCGAGTTGTGCAGGGCACTTAGTAAAACTTAACCTAAAACAAGAAGTCATAAAACACAGCGTATACGATAAACTATGCCCAACGTACAAATATTTTTTAGAGATAGAAAAGATGAGAAAAGGAGTGAGGATAAAGTAAAGGAAATCGGAGGGTCGCTAGTGTATTTAAATGCTCGAAGCCTCGTCAAAAACCTAGACGAAATCAAATACCTAGTTGTAAAAAAAATGAAACCATCAATAATGACACTTACAGAAACGCGACTGACACAAGAAATTGACGATGAAGAAGTAACAGTACAAGATTACAGCTTAATAAGATGCGGTGGAGAAAATAGACGGACAGGTGGAGTAGCTATTTATATAAAAAAAGGAATACAATTTACAGTCATAATAAATAGAAAGATAGAAGGAAATTGTTGGTATTTGGCGGTAAAAATAGGAAAAAATCGATTCAATACATACTCAGGGGTGATAGCTCTAGTATATCACTCTCCTAGTGCAAGTGATAGAGATTTTATTGATTCGATTGATGAAATAAGTGAAGAATTATACGGGTATAAGGATTGCTTGTTCGTTGGAGACTTTGATATAAAATTTTAACAATAACTCATACTATAAGAAAAGACTGACTAGATTATTTTTAGAAAAAGGCATGAAACAGTATGTCAAAAGTGCAACGAGAGTAGAGGAGGAGTCGCAAACCATCATAGACCTAGACTTTAGTAATAATGAAGTAGATATTGAAATAAAGGACACGCCGAAAATTACGGACCACGAATCTTGGACGTAAAAATAAATTTAACAACGGAAAACAATGTCAAATCAAATGCGATGAAAAGAGATGTGAGAAACTTTGACACAAGGTTTATAAAAAGGCTCGAAGAGAGTAAAACGTATTTAAGAAAATTGGAAGCGAGCCAAACAAATTACCAAGACTATACAAATGAAACAATAAATAAAATAATAGAGGCAGTAGACAAAGAGATGCCGTACAAAGGAATAAAAGTAAACAGCGATAAGAACGACAAAAAATGGATAAATGAGACAGTAAAAATAGCATTAAGGGAGCGAGACGCATATTGTAAAGTAGCTGAAAACAGAAACACCGAATATGACTGGAAAGAATATCGAAAAAGTAGAAATAGAGCGGCAGAACTTTTGAGAAAGGAAAAAAAGGAATCTTATGAGAGAAAAATCGATAGTAATAAAAATAACAGTTCCGAGATGTAGAAGACACTGAAAAAAATCATAAAAGGTAAACAGCAAGAAATCGATTACACGGGGGGCATTTATTTTAATACCACACTAATAAAGGGCGTAAAGGAAATAGCAAACTGTTTCAATAGATATTATATAGACAGTATCGAGAAGATTGTAGGTAGTATAGATGTAGTTGTAGAAAATAGTGATGAAGAAATGATACACGTAAGCACGACGTTTACAAAATTTAAAGAGCTTAGCGAAGAAGAGTTGGGTATCAAAATAAGAAATATGCCAAAGAAAACTGGGACACAAGAGGGGATATCGAGCAAAATACTAACCTTAGCATTTAAAGCAATCAGTCGAGAACTGACACTGATTATAAATCAATCCCTGCGCCAGGGATACTTTCCAGAAAGTTGGAAAAGGTCGGAAATTATACCGATACCGAAAGTGAGTAAAACTAGAAGGGTAGATGAATTCCGACCGATAAATATGTTGCCACAGTATGAAAAGGTATTAGAAATCATAGTGAAAGAGCAAATAATGGAATATCTAGAACGAAACGACCTACTCACGGAGCTACAATACGGATTTAGGAAAGGAAAATCGTGTGAGAACGCTATACAGCAAATACTAACGGGTGGAACAAAGACATCAGTAACGGAAAGATAGTTGGAGCGATATTTGTAGATCTGAAGAGAGCGTTCGAAACTATAGATCGGGAGAAGCTTATGAATAAACTAACAAAGTTTGGTATTGGAGGTACAGTTATAGATTGGTTAAAGTCGTACTTATCAAATCGGTCACAGATAGTATCTATAAATAAGACTAATTCAGAAGAAATGAGGACAAAATATGGCGTGCCGCAAGGTTCAGTCCTTGGACCCTTATTATTTATTATGTACATAAATGACATTGTTGCCGAAGTTTCTGATTCTAATATCATATTATTTGCTGATGACATGGTCATTTACACGAAGGCAGAAGAATCTGCAGAACTAGAATATAAATTGACTAAACAACTAGAACGAACAGAGAAATGGCTGTGCAAGAATAAACTGAAAATAAATGCCAAAAAAACAAAGATTATGATCATAAGAGGACCACGACAAAGGAAAGGAGGTGAAATTAAAGTTGTATGTAAAAATGGAGAAGAACTTAAAAGGGTAGTGGAGATAAAGTATTTGGGAATAATGATAGATTCGAGACTCAACCTGACAGCACACAAGGATTACACAATTAAAAAAGTCGGAAAAAAAGTCAGTTTTTTAAATAGGCTGGGCACATTCTTATCACCAATGACACGATGTACAGTGTACAAGACTATAATAGCACCACATATTGAGTATTGTAGTACGGTAATGCTTAATATGAATAAAACAGATATTGATGAAATTTAGAAACTACAGAACAGAGCGATGCGTGTAATATTACAGTGTTGCCGTTGGATGAGAGTGAATGATATGCTGGACGCGTTATGTTTTCTTAATGTAAGGGAGCGAATAGAATATAATGTAATTATGTACGTATTTAAGATGGTGGATGTAAACGTACAGAAAGAGCAAAATGTTCAAACGGTTGCAAAAGTGTGGAATGGAACGGGTATGCGAACAAGACAAGCAGACATTTAAAAATAGAACACAGTCAAAGAGCTATGGGACAAAAAGATTTATATTATAAGGGATTCCAAATTTACAATAAACTGCCACAAGATATGAAAGGTATAAAAAATATGGAAGAAAGGAAGAGGAAAGTAGTGCAGTACGTAAAGAGAGGCAGGTGCTGAAGTAAAGAGTAATATATAGAAATATAATAATAAGGGGTAGCTGTAAGGTAGATGTAAGATATAAGGATATGTAAAATGTATGTGTAAAAGAAATAGCTTTTTAGCTAAATGAACAATTCATCTCTCTCTCTCTCTCTCTCTCTCTCTCTCTCTCTCTCTCTCTCTCTCTCTCTCTCTCTCTCTCTCTCTCTCTCTCTCTGCTGTGTAGTTGATCTTTGTACTCTGTTGTCTGTGGAGCTATTAAGAGGGAAGCGTGAATCGAGCTGCTCGCGGTAAACAAAAACGGCGTATGGGTAACAGACAGTGATCTGTCAAGACACATGACCCATCGGTGGAATTGATTAACGGAATACAAACTCATCTTGAATGAAGAAACAGTGTCGTTCGGTGATGGCAACGAGTACAGTGTAGTGGGAAAAGGTGACGTGATTGCGCAAAAGCTCGTTGCGGATTTGTGGAGGGATCCATGAATTGAAATAGTTATTTATGCTACATGTGGGATAAGTAGCAAATAATCGGACAGTCGTGTCGTAATCACGACTGTTATATTTGCTACTTATCCCACACGTAGAATACAATATTTTTTACAAAAACTGATCTGGAAGTCCAATTTGAGCGGATTATAATAATTTTAAAACTTAAATTACTATAGCGGCTTCAGATGGCGTTTGAGTAGTTTCTAGTAAAGTGAAAAAGATAGAGTGAGTTTAATACAGACTGTATTCGTGTGGTTATATTTCTATAGTAGTATAGTTTAGGTGGAATCTGTGCAGTTATTTGATACTTAACCGACATGTACGTTTATGAAACACATATAGTCAAGTATGCGATTATTGTGTATTTCGGAGATGACATACAGCGCTCGAAAAGTCAACTTCCAGAGCAGGTGTTGTAAAAACGTTCTTTACGTTCCCAGATTAAAGAAAAACGTATTTTCCGTTGGCGCATGAACGAAATATTGCTTCGATTTGATCTTTATAGACAATTACGTGGACATAGTGAGCGAGTTGGAAGTTGTTGCAACCCGTGTGAGATAGAACAATCACATTTACCGCATGTTTCTTCGCGTCGCGTAATCGAGTGCGGACGAGGCCAACGTCGTGGCTCATAATGAAATCTAGAAATAGAATGGAAAACGAAATTTACACTAAATTACACATCGAGTAAATTTCGAGAAGTATTCAAAATGAAAATAGGTGACCCAAGTCACTTTGTCGGGATGCAAATTGAAAGTAATCGAGAAAATAAAATTCGTGCGTATCAGAGCGCGTGCGTGGGAAAAATTATAGTATTGTAACTAGAATTATAAGGGAAAATATAAATTCGGGATGCCAGAAACAAGACCAGTTAGGGTACCAATTGATTCGCAAGTAACTTTATATCCGGTGAAACATAGCAACGAGCCATCGAGTAACGTGCTATATCGTGAAGCAATCAAAATCAATCGGATCCTTAATCTTCCTAATGGGCTGAGAGCCTGACGTAGTGTTTGATGTGAGTTCTGTGAGTAAATTCCTAATCAAACACAATTTTGAGCACTGGTGAGCGGTCAAGCGAGCCTTTACGTATCAGAAAGAATCGAAAAATTACGGATTAGAGTACAAAAGGGGCGATAGCGGAAAAAACCTCGTAAGCTTCTCAGACGCGAATTATGCAAACGATACCGAGACGCGAAGGTCAACGACGGGGTATATATATTGGATGGCTAGTGGGCTAGTATCATGGTCATCCCAAAAACAAAAATTAGTCGCGCTAAGCACAATCGAGTCAAAATACGTGGCTGTTGCTACAGCGACCAAAGAAGCCGTATGTCTCCGTAAACTAATTAGCGAAATAGGATATTCCTGCAAACGCGAATTAATTTTGTACGTCGATAGTCAGACCACGATACGCTTGGCGAACAACCCTGTTTTCCACAAGCGGACAAAACACATCGATATACATTATAATCATGTATGTGAAACATTCGAAAATAACAAGATAGTGGTAATGTATGTTCCATCGAAGTTACAGCGAGCTGACATATTCACAAAAGCGCTGCCGAGAGACAGTTTTCGGAAATTATACGAAATCATAAATATAGCTTCGATTCAAGAAACATGCTCAAACGGTCGGTAATATTGAGGCAGTTGGGTTATCGCGTTAGCAGAACATGCGTGAGAAGCGCTAGGGTATCGCTGGCCGAGCTTGGTGTTCCGCAAAGGCCAGGAGGCAGAGTTTTTCTCTCTCTTGCTGGTATGTAGTTGATCTCTTTACTCTGTAATGTGTAGAGCTATTTAAGTTGATAAAACAACTTTCTTTCATTTCTGTGAAGTAAAAAAGTGTCGTCATTTCTTCAACCCGTCCAATCCTTCCTCATGGTAAGCCTCATGATTTGCCAATAATTACGGGAAATTTCTAAAATTTTTCGCTGTTACGTAATATTACTGTTTTTGGCTAAGCATGTAATCCAAAGGCGATACAATTCTGTAAACGCATAAAGGGAGTAATATCCGATGAGGTCTGGTGATTTTCCGAGAAATGATAAAGCAATGTTCTCACAACAACTTTCGCAATTTTTAAAGTTCAAAGTGATATAACACAGATAAAGACGTACTTACTTCTTGCATAAGCACCGTATGATCCAGAGAAGACATACAGCAACTTAGGAATTACCAGAATCGTCCCGACGCCGATTATTGCGCCAAGAAGTATTCCTCCCAGATCTACCTTGGCGGGTGCGTAATTCGAGATTCCTCCATACCCCTGTCACGAATATAAGCCAATTTTGGAATTAGTATTTAAGAACATTTGCCTTATTTTGATTTTAGAGTCGTTTTCTGCAAGAACCCAATATTCAGACCACGTACCGTGCCCGTCGCGCCAACACTAGTGAAGCCAAAACGTGGCTCTTGATCGCGATCGGACATATCATTCTTCTCGGCTATTGAACGTTTCGAGGTTTCAGTTGATGCGTCTACACTCCGAGTTTCAGACGGCATCGCTACTTGATCATCCATTTTGTCGGCTTTGCTCATAAAACCTCCCGAACTGGGAAAGAATCCTCTAGAAATTCAAAAAAACATCACTCATGCAATTACTTCTATTCTGAAATCCAACGCCCAACAATCTGCTCTTTTCTCCTATAATACGACCTATCATAAAATTTATGCGTAATACTCCAGAAATCGTATTTTTCGTACGGGTGCAGGTGTTGTCTAGGCAGAGTACCCGTAGCCCATTAAATGAATTTCTTCCATTGAAAAAAAAACAAACTATGTTTAGATTTAATAAAGTAGATCGTCCTCCAAAACAAATATTTTGTTGGAATGTATATGGTTAATGAATGGTATTTTTTGAAACAAATACCGATTTATTCATGTTAAATAAAGATGGGTAACGATATTATTTCAAATTATGGGGGCGGGAGGGGGTACAAAAAGACGGTCTAGAATCATACTTATTGTTAGGAGCTTTTTTTCAAAGAAAATGGGAGCACTTAAGGCAATTTCAGTTCGAGGACTTTATTACTTATAGTTTGAACCAAATTTCAGAATTTTGTCATTAACATTATAACAAACTCGGTGGCATGATGCATATAAGTAGCGAACGACTCCAAACTCGAGGGCTTTTGCAATGGGACATCTCCTGTCATTACCATCGAGTTCATAACAGGTAGAAAAAATTTTTTTAGTTAAAAACATCTTTTCGGGTGCAAGCTCGTACCCCACATGTAAAAAAAAAATTCGTAAATACATACAATTATGAACAATAAATTTCATTTTTCGACCGAAAAATTGTTAATAAGATTTTTATCAAAATCTTCTGGGGTTGAAGTTCAAAAATCTAGTCATGTGCTTGAATCGACATACAAGTTTTGAAGATTATGTAAAAATTTCAAGTTGTTCGGATGAAAATTGATCGAAGAATCTACGCCACCGGGTTGAAAACGTGGTCGTCCGCTGCTTATGTGCACCACGTCGCCACTTTGTTATTAATTTCAATGAAAAAATTCTAAAATGTTCTTGAAACCACGAATAACAAAGCCCTCAAAATCAAAATGCTTAAATTTCTCTGCCCCACCTTAAACAAGAATTTTCGAAAATCTGTGTTTTAAAAAAACCTGTCTCTGCCTGGTTACAGGACAGGAGAATTCATTTCATTCCTTAGTTAGAGTCACGACATATATTCGTCACTCATTTTTAATTTCAATCTAAAATGCGGTTGAAAATTTATCATATCATTGTGGCAAGTATCAACAAGTGTATTACACATAAATTTTCGCTCTTATTCCTTACTAGTTTAAATGGATGGGGATGTCTAATGTCACATTCACTCGACTCATTCAACAATTTAGAAGTATATCATTCTTAATACCAGAATAATTTCTTGCTTAATGTAAGGATTAACACATTTGGTTGTTCGGAAATATGGTACCAAAAAAAGTGTTAGTCAAAAGTTACTTTGGTCGAAATATTACAAAATTTCTTATACATGAAAATCAACTAGATAGTTACCAGAATATTCTATGGCACTGAACATAAATTACTGCAAGATTAAAACAAATGAAACTAAATTAAGATATGCGAAATGCGGAACCATTGAATTTTGCGTCAAAAGTAAAATTACTAGAGTTTTCTGCGTAGAAAAACTTTATCCTTTCATGGGTTTCGAGCAATCTTAATGAGCAGATGCATTTATATATGTAGAACTTACCCGCCGGATTCAAATTTTGGAACGCATTCAGTTACCGCTGCACACAGTAAGATTCCTAGCGAACAACCGCCGAAGAACGTCAACCACATTGCTGAAAAGTTCGATTATAACTTAGTACTTATGTCCAAAAATTTATTTGTTTTTGTTTTTATGCTGCTTACAATATAGATAATGAAATTATCCGCCAAACGAGGAAGCAATGAGTGGGGGTCGACTTACGAATAATCAAATTTTTAATGCAATATTACATCAAGTCACATCAGTCACATCAGTCACATCAGTCAGTCCCGAGACTTAAAACTCCGTATGGTTATAATCTGTAAAAGTTTCTCTTAACAATTGCCTTACTGCTTTACCAAGATTTTTCTCAATTGACTGACATAATATTCGTCATTTTGACGATAAATTTATTCAAAATATCGACCCATATCGGAGAAACCTCACACCTTTTTAAGATACACCCATTTTTTGGTTAGTAAAAAAAAAATCAAAGATTCCTATTAGGAAAAATTATTATTTAGCAATTTATCAGCTGCATTGCGTCCAATTACCAGTTTTGTGAGAAAGAATCTCTGTTCCCAATTGTAATAGCAAAACTTGCGCCGTACAGCCTTGCAGTATTTGAATGTTGTAGATAGACTCAAGATTTTGACTGAGAACTGCATTCGCCAAGTCTTGGTATATATACCCGTAATTGTTGTTCTCCCAGCCTTCGTTCGGCCTTTGGCGTCACCACGAATAAAAGGGAATTCAACAGTTTAAAAACAAGTAGACTTCAGTGGAGAATGACAAAGACAATGATGAACGCGGGGATAATTGGTCGGCGAGTTTCGCTTTCGTTGTCAGTGCGATGCGCTTCACCGTGACGGCAGACACTCTTTTCCGAGGTTCTGTTAGCGTTACGATGTCCAGGCTTAACTAACTACGGTTTATCGTGTGTAGCAGGCGTGATTTTTCCAACTCTCATAAAATTATTCTTCATCTACCAAACTTGTGTGCACTACCAGAAACAATTCTTCCTTCGCAATGCCATTATGAGTGAGTGTAATTTTAGATTTCACCACTGAGGCCATCATCATCTGTGCGAAACAGCGAGACGGGAATGACATTCAACGTTCTCACTCGTATTGTTGACGATTTTCATCAATTATTCTTCTGTTGCTCTCACCATTTATTTATGAAAAATGTATACCAACTACATCATATTTTTCTACACCCAATTTATTGTGTACAATGACAAAAAAAAATACATATATATAATATAAAGATTTTCATTCGAATCGAACGACACTTACATTCTTGGCAAGCGATGGCGACTAAGCTGAAAATAATTTATCCTGAAATGAATTGATTGATATTCTATACAAAATATTTTTTAATCAGAGATAAAAATATTCATTCATCTTTTACTTATTATATCAAATAGATACTTGGTGAATAAGACAATGATAGTGATTAATATATTAATCACATCAATTGATATTCTATTGCGTCGTTCATCGGGGTAAAAAGAAAAACCCATTATGAGAAAAAATAATCGAGTTGGTTGATTAATCGAGTGCGAAAAATAATCGATACCCTCAATTAACCGGGAAAAAATAATCAATTCAATCGAAAATCGATTATTTTTGGTAATGCTTACCGTACCCACTGTAGTATACTTTTTATTGGTGAGTGGAATTGAAATGAAATCAAATATCTGTTTATTTTAAATATCAAGATGGGGTCGTCCGAGTCCGTCTTGAGATATAATATCTACAAAACTTTCGGATTACTGGCTAAATATTGAGGGACGAGAGTTGGTTCTAAAGAACGAGTTCGAAAATGCTCACTGAACATGACACTGTCGCAGTGCCGCACTTTCAAGTTCTGGAAGACAATGTAATTTCTCTAGCAGCAATTACGGGGAAACAATCATATGCAACCGACTAACGTCGAAATAATTATTATAACGCCCCCAGTCGCAATTTTACTGTGAAAATTATGGTGTGGAAATGTCTCTGTCATAAATTCTTAATAGTAATAATAAAAGCGATGCGTAGGAGGTGGGGATACTCGAAAACCTAGATAAACTAGAGTTTGACCGAGTTCGGGACAGATTTTGTTAGACCAGATTATAGTGAAGGGTAGCTCTTACCAGCGCAGGTAAGAAAGACTTGGGGGCTCGTCTGTTGTCTGCAAGGGCTACAAAGGTGTTGATTTTGGGTGGTTTCGTGATCGTCAGTACATCGATGGACTTTCTATCTAGACATCTATACAGAAAAAACATTTTCGAAATTAGTTAAACATAGAAACTTGTTGCATATTCAGAATCCGATTTTTTCGTAAATTCAAATTTTACGTTTACCTATGGTAACAGGCGCGTGAAATTTCTTCAATTTCTGAATTTAAGCTTTGACGGTCTATGTCGTAAAATGAAAGTACCTGCGACTCAAAATATACTCTGAATACACACCCTCGACTGGGTCAATTACTTTGTGCAGTGGATCAGGAGTAGGATTTTTGAAATTGAGAAGCAAAATGATCGAGTGGCATCGTGACGTAAGGCAAACATGGGTAAAGTTACTTCTTGCGTTATTATGCATAAACGGCGCCCGTTTCGTGACTGGCGACAACATCACCAGATCATCGCGAAATGCAAGGACGGATATGTTCCCGAATTCAAAATATGTGACCTTTAATAGCCTTGGCGATAAAATTGGGGTGAGTCGTAACGGCATAATTTACTGGATGGACTGGGTTGAAAATGCTTGCAGGAAGAATTAGGTTTAAGTATCTTATAACTTTAAGAGTTTGTAAAAGGTACAAGATCAGACGAAATATAATATATTTATGTAAGATGTATCTCTGGGTTAGTTTTCTCGTATTTTTTGTGTTGGTAGATGAAGTGCAGTATTATTCGCACTCAAAAAGAAGTGTTAATTTCATCCTACGTTGTAGGCGGTAAAAACATGGCACAAGGAATGTTTCATTTATTCTGCGAAATCTAGTTTCAATTGCTGATAAAACTTGTTCTGATTAACGATTTGTCGAATTCAATTGTATTTATTTTTTTTTTTTTTTGATAGAAATTCAACATTTCTTTTACCATATTTGGTGAAGTCAACAAATCCCTCTCTCCATATTAAGGGACCATGATGAAAAATGACAGCTTTTCACCATAGCTAATGTACCTTAAGTTTCACAGAAAAAGCACAGCCCTGCATTTCATATACAAAACTCAAATATTGGAAGCGTTGAATACAAAATAATATGCAAGAGATTTCAAACAGAATATCATATAGTTAGTTCTAAATCGACACACTTCGGCGTATCCCAGTCAAATAAATATTGTGATTACAACCTCGTCCGCTGATTCCGTTTCTATCTATATAATTGAGTCGTCAATTTAGCACGTTCGGGAATCTTTTATTGTGGAAAATTGATCGAAGCGGATATGATGAATATATGAAACAGTATAGAACATAGTCATTCAAGTTAAAAAAAAGTAGCGGAAATTATTCATCTGCTTGAAATATGTATGCATTAGATCGATTCAGAGAACTCCTTCCAAAAACTCACCCTGATCTTCAGTGGAACTCAGCCAAACGTACTGACGCATGTAAGCGATTGTTGTACATAGATATATCCAGCTAGGTTCCAGTAATATTTCAATGCAATATTTTGCCAATATTATACATTTTACAAAAATTCTAAACCTACCTGATCACGTTAACTTACATTCAATTAGATACTGGAATTATAAAATTAGAGAAATCGCATTAATTCGATTTCCTAATAATGTATACCTGCAATCATGATCGTATAGTTCTAGAGCAACATATCCTATCATTTCTTTGATTCAATCGTAGTGAAATCAACATACTATACTGTTTGAACTAATGCATGTGGTTTTTACAAATTAATTGAGCTATTCAACAGAAATGGAAGTAGTACGAGGGACATAATTTTATCTTGTATACAGGGTGTCTCATTTTAATCAATCCTGTCAAACATCTCGGAATCCAAAAGTATGAGTGAAAAATGTTTCAGACAAAATTTGTAAGGTTTATCGGGGGAAGTAAGATGAGAGTGTTGAATTTTTCGTAAGTGGACTCGCCAAGGTCAGATGAAGATCCACCTGGATTTTTTCAATGGAACAGTATATTTTTTCTCATCGGCATATGAAAGGGCATCAAATTCCACATCAAATGGTACTATACTTACCACTTTAATTCAACTGGTGATGAGATACGAGCCGGTCAAGTTGTCCTGGAAGATTCTTGTCATACTTGGTTCATGACTTTTGCATGTTAAGCAGAATTTGCAGAGGCGTGTATCTGACAGGAGCCGCGACATGAACGCTCCCACTGTCACCCCCTTTTACCTTTTTTGCTAAATATTTATATTTGTTACAATTCTAATGTTTATATTTCTAGATAACATAATTTTTTAATAGTTTATTTTAATTTTTTATTGATTCGAAATTTTCTTATTTCAAGTATTTTCAAAAGGATGTTTGTTCATTTTATCAGAAACTTTGAAAATAAAACGTTATTCGTGTACCGTATTTATGATAGCAAATTACGTCTGGTTATAAATCACTTCAATAAATGTTCAAAAACATTTCCGGGCACTTCAATGCCCCGTTATGCTCTCATTTGAAATTGTTCGACTGTGGATAGTAGTACAGCTCTCGGAATAACGTCATACGTGTTGACAATTCGATAATTAGCTGTCGTAAATACGATTTACGAATAACGTTTTATTTTTTAAATTTCTGATAAAATGAACAAACATCTTTTCAAAAATAGTTGGAATAAGAAAATGTGCAATTATTAGAAATTTAGACTGAAAAATTAAAAATGTAAATGAAAAAAAGAAATAATTTAAAAAATTAAGGATAGAACTGGAAATAAAAGATAACTATTTATATGAAAGGTAAAAAGGGCCACAGCGGGAGCGTCACGTCCTGGCCCCTTGCAGATGCGTGCCTCTGCGAGTCCTACTTATGATGCAAAACTGATGAACCAAGTACGACAGGAACCTTCCGTACAAACTTGACCGACTCGTATCTTATCAACAGTCAAGTTTAGGTGGTGAGTGTATACGTTTTGATGCCCTGAAAAAAGATGCGGATGAAAAAATATAATGTTCCATTTAAAAAAAAAGACAAATTTACCCTCATCTAACCTGGGCGGATCCACTTACCGAAAATCTGACACTCTCATCTTCTTTACCCTTTCGAACCTTACAACTTTTTTCTAAAACATGTTTGACTCACACCTTTTGTTTTCGAAATATTTGAATGGATTGAGGAAAATGAGATACCCTGTATATGACAGTTGACTGTATGTACACTTAATGTACACTTGTCTTAATGTACTTCAGGGTACTATTGACTTCGGCATATTAAACAAATCACTCCTCTAGTAATCGATCGATTAGAGAATCCCTGATAACCATAATCAATTTTGTTGACGCAGTAATTTCTTAGTAAGATATCAAAAATGTCATAACTAGGCTGAAAATGAGCCTGTATTTAGTTTTGGAGGTACACGAAAGACAATTAGAAAAAAATTGAAAATCGATTCAGAGTTGACATGGTGAGAAAGCACCAGCAAAAAAAAAATCGTCAGCGAAGATTTTACCGGCCATGTTTAAATTCTTTTTTCTGTTTTAACGGGATTTCATGTTTCAAATGATTTGCTTATATCTCGTAGATTATAGAAATTATAGAAAAAGATTTTGCTGGGCGAATTAAATCAAAATGAATTGTGACTGTGAGTAATTCCGCTAAGTGTGCAATTATTAGCAAGCACATTTTTTTAAGTCTTGAAGTTAGCAAACCATGTTTTTTTTCGTAACGCCTTTGTACGACTTATCAAAAGAACGAAGTTGAAAATGATGAAGATCATGACCAAGTCAAAATGGCCTGGAATATTCAATATACGTCGTACATTATTTTTACGGAACAAATACAACCTGTGAAGTGAAACTAGCTATTTTACAAAACATGGCTAAATACCAATTCTGCGTGAAGGTGAGTAAGTTTGTCTGCAGTGTGGCTCCCCTCTAAACGATGACAAAACTATAAGGATAGGGAAAAACTAGCCACTCCAAAAAATGGTATATTCACAAATTCTTTGATTATTGAGTCAAATTTAAAAAAATTTTGATTTTCTATTCCTTATTACAAAATTTTTTTATATTATAATTATCTATTTTTCAAGCTGCAAATAAAGAAAAAGATAAATAATATAAAATATTCAATTTGAAATTAAAAAAAAAAACTTTAAGAAAAAATGTTTTTTTTTTTGTTAAATTATAATTGTAATGATAAATTATATTTCATAGGTTAATTATTTTTTTATCTATAAAATTTTAGCGTCATCTATGATTTATTAACAAGATAAAAATTTGAAATATATATCTTCAATACTCTGTAATAGGATACAGATTATTATTTGTACACTCAAACCTTTAGCTTTGTTCGGCATGAATATACTTGACCTTGAACGAGCTATATATAACGAGAAAATATTTTAATCGTGTTTATAAACAATTCATTAACTTTAATATAGTTAACATATTTGATATTCGTTCAAATTGTCATTAAATTAAGTATTTATTAAATATATCATAAAAACTGTATTCACGCAAAAAATTATGATCATTGTTTTCACTAAGAATAGATAACTATTAATAAATTTTGTAATAAGGAATAGAAAATCAATTTTTTTTTAAATTTGACTCAATAATCCATTGAAATTTCATGCTACAAAAAAGTCAAAGCTCAATATCTCGAGAAATATCGATCTTAGAGGTTTGCTTTAAAGGACTTTTTTTTGTAAAAAATTAAATTTCCTACAAATGGTCTATTTAAATTTTTCCTGTGGGTTGAGCCATCAACAAAATAACAACAAAAACGCAAGAAATTTCTACAAAATTTGACTTTAGTGATCTGTACTGCCTTACCGGTGTGAGTTACAGTTAAGTCGAAATGGGCACTTTTGTAAAGCGCTTAATCTTGAGTAATTTTCAAGTTCGGGCGATATGATAGCACAAAATGCCGCTGAGTTATAGAAATTTGAAAAAAAAATAATTAATTTTACATGTAATTTAAATGTGAAATCTTCTCACGTTCTGGGAGAGTACTTAATATTAATATTAAGGGCTCATATTTCAGGAAATTTTTTTTCAAGCATTTCCAACAAAATTTCAGGTCGGGAGCGAAAAAAAAATAGTCGCAAAAAAAGCACCCTAATACATACAATATACAAGCATCATACATAATCATGGAAAATAAATGAATCTGCGCATATATTGTCCGTAAATATCTTTTTCATGCGGGTTGTGAGGAGCAATATACAGCAATACAGTAACAACAGTGATTACTGTCGTCTCCGATGATCAATGGTGCACGCAGATTCCAATTTTAGAGCCATTAATTCTTAAGGGGTCATGTCAGTGAAATTTTACAATTTTTCCATTTGCTTTGACTTTTGACTCACAATAAAGCATCATGAAACAAGTGGCTTCCGCCCGGTTTAAATCAATTATTCCACATGTGTCCAGATATTATTTGAAATAACTCCAAACTCCATGTTCTTGAAAAGGCACCTTGTACTTTAGAAAAAATTATAATTATAGTTCTAACAATTATAAAATAACGAAAAAATATAGTGCGCTTCCGGTCCTTGAATGTTTTATTGCTATACTAACTATAAAAATATAAACATCAATTATTATCTATACTTCGTAGCACTACCTCGCCAATGGTAATCGTATAGCTGTTGGACTGGTCGAAAAAAATCGACATTTTTTTTAATGTCACGTGTATAATAGTTGTAGAAAGAGGCAATAAGACGCCTGTTGTAATTTGAACCCATCATGTCAAGATTTAGTGGTACCTGAACGCAATTTTTCATTTTGTAGCTCAATAACGAGGCATTGTACATAAATGTACGATTCATATTTCTGTAGGAAATTTGATGCTCTACACAATAAGAGCTAATATGAATTTTTCTTTTTTCAAGCATTTCAACTGCTATAAAATCATATTATTCAATTACTTTTTAACTCAAGCCAATGTATTCTTTGCTTAAAACAGGTGCTTTCAAACTGGAATTATATGTATGACATGACTTGTAATAATTACAAAATAAATTTTCTTAGGTTGAAAAGTAATTGAATGATATGATTTTATAGCGGTAAAGATGCCTTACAAGAAAATAAACAATATCTGCTGATAAGTCCAGCATTTTCGCGGTCAATCTCGAAAAAGGTAGATTTTCACATGATTTCAATTTTAACCTTGAATAACTTTTCAAAGAATTTAGCTATCAAAAAATTATAACAGTCCTTTTTTAGTTGAACATTAAACGTTATAGCCGGGTAAGCATGTCAAAAGTGCCACCGCTCGGTATGAATTCTGCAAGCGACCTTCTGTTTTCTATTGATGAATGTTGACCCATACCAAATTTTAGGGTTCTAATTCCATTTTGAAGTGAAGTTATCGCAAAAAAAACGCGATTTTCAGTCTTTTTGCGTTAAATCCGCTATTTCAACTCCAAGAATTATGAAAAAAATCACAAATCTACCGGACATCTGTACACATGTCAATGATTTTTTTTTCAGTAGCAAACTAAGCGTCTGAATATCCTTGAACATTTACATTGCTGATTTCCGGTGAATTCTATTAAGTGACCACCTTCTCTTTTCAACAGCTTGAACGTCTGGTTTTGTGTAATTTTCTGTGATTTTTTCAGTTGTTTCGTAAAGGTCCGTCATTGATAAAAAAATTAAATACCGATATTTTTAATTCTTTTATGGGCACGACCGCAAGATGATTTTTTCCACATACAGAAATAACACTGGAAACGATATTGTCTAATCAGTTTGGAAGAATGTTTCTGATTTAACGTTAGTTTTGAGGTCTTTGGCCATATTTTTCAAAAATATAATATATTCTTCACAAGTTAAACTTGTGTACCGATTGTCACGAGCAGCTACTTCCGATCGCAAGTTCTAACACCGTTTTACATCGATGAGTAGATAATATTTCCAATATTTAGTCTGTTATTTCGAGTTGATTCAGATTTGTGCTATTCAACTTTATTTGTTTGTTTAGATAAAGCTTTTGTATCATTATATACAATTTAACCAATCAGCTTTCATGTCCGATTGAATTTTGTAACTATAATTAATTATTTCATGAAATAAAATTTGACCCTGCGGCACTCGGTTCCGGAATTTGGGTACATGGAAACCTCTATGTTTGCTCCTGCAAACGCCGTAAACAGAATGTTATAATATGCGTATTCCGGACGCATCCACCATTCCGTAAAAATGCGAGGGAATGAACTTACCGGAGCGCGGATTCTAGTGAATTTTTCGTTTGATCTGTTCCTCAACAACAGTCTTTTTAGCTACATGGAGAGAAAATAGTCATTCAATCAACTGAATCGATTCAGTAGGTGACGAGGTTGGTGAAAAAATTTTGCTACAATCATTATTTCGCGAAACTTAATATAACATAGTTAACATAATAAATTCCGTCAGGCCAAATCAACCAAACGAGTTATTTGAACTATGCAGCTGATTTGATTGAAAATTTGATAGGCTCAAACATATTTAACTGTGTCAACTCCATGATCCGGTTGAAGAAAGGGGTACCTACGGCTGAATGCGTGGAATCGCTTCAACAAAATATATTTGATTGGAAGCATTTTATTCGTTAACTGAACTGTTTCAACGACTTTTTCACTGCTTTTAAATTGATGAAATATTGATGCAATCCTTGCATTTTTGTACAAAATTTCTTCATGTCACCTGGCAATAGCTTCATATCACTGACAATAAGATGAATATATATCGTCACCTAAGTGAGCATGAGTTAACCCAAAGACTGTGCCGTACTTTGGCGTAGTGGATACAGATATGCGACTAACAATAGGATGATAGGTATTTACGGACGAGCCCCGGTTCGAACTCCGAACAAAATCGCGCGGCACTTATCCGACTTGCGAACAATTATAAGTTATTTGCGTTATTGAAAAATCTACCGACTACGTATAAGGCTAAGAATTAAAATTTTTTTTTGTGATCAGAACTATTCCAAATGATTGCAGGACTTCCTTTCATTCCATGATTCAGTCGCGTCAGCCGAAATTTATAGTATTTCTGATAAAACATTACCTTACTTTATTGCTTGAGCATTTGTTCATTCTAACGATATGAGACCACACTCAACAAATAAGCTGTTTCAATTAATAATTGAAACACCATATTGAGCTGAATGTTCAATTGCTTGTATCTAGATGTGATTTTTCCAACTAAATATCCAGGTTTGTTAACTGAGATTTTTTTAAACCAACAGAACATGAACTTGCATTGATCAAAAATTTATTAGATCAAAAAGTCGGGTATTCGGTTTGACAAAATGATTTTAATATCAACAATAATATAATATAGGTTACTCAACTTAATATTTCGATGACTGAACATCCTCGGATTTGTGTTGAACAATAATTTAGTCAACAGAAGTATTTTTCATTTAGTTCGTGTAACTTATGAATTGTTGTAATAACCAAGTATTCGTTTCACCGCCCGTGAACGCCGCATTTAGTTGATCGAATTATCTTCTTTTTTTATTTGATTAATTAAACGACTATTTCCTCTCAATATATCTTTCATAGTTGTTACCTCTGAGCATTTTTTCGGTGGAGTACAAATCTTGTAAAATTTCTTTCGAAAGTCCATGGTTATCGGTGAAATGAAAGAAATAAACGTTGCTACGGCTATTGCGATCCGACAAGTTACCACCCGATTGTACAAAAAAATCGCAATTGACAATTTCCAGCGAAATTTTTGTGCTTTCAAAATAATGGTCAATTGTCAATAATACTGGATGTAAACCACCAATTTTATAAAGCTTTATTATGAGTTAGAATTTCAAACAAATCGAGACATAAAATTTTACTGATGTATCGACGTAAGTGGGTTAACCGAGGACTATCGTGGTCTGGCTGGCTGTTCCTTCTTTAAAAGCTGAGAGGGGACCGACTACGTGATCGTGATTACGGTATCCTCAGCAAGTTGTAAATCGCTTCCAGTAGCAACACCGAATGATGAATACTCCAATGATATCTTACTAATATTTTCATTGAGTGGAAAACTATTACTGAAATTGAACTGCGGAATTTGAGCATTCCAGTGGTTAAATAAAAACTTCCTATAAATAAGAGATGAATCATTTCAGGAAAATTCATTTCATTATTTAATATTACCTGGATTTTCAAGCGTCTGAAACTGTTTCTCTTCATTTATTTTCCCATTGCGTCTTACTTGCAGATTGACCTTGATTTATCAATTCCATTTTTATCCATACCGTTGGACCCTGGGTATGGAACAACACAACCGTTGATCAACATAAATGCAAAAGCATTGGCAATTGCTGGGATATTCACGACTGTATCAACAATACTTGTTCCTCTGTTAGTTAAGCCTCACACAATGCGTAACTACAGTAAGTTGGATCATAATCATTTACGTGAAAGGTGTCACCGCACGCGATATTTCGCTGAAAGATAGGCACCAAGGTCACATGTGATTTGTTTAAAGAATACTAGGATGGTTACCGTGGACCATGCGCGGTGTCTACCGTTTCAGAAATGATATCTCCGCCCGATGCGTATAGTTAGCAAACATGTGCTCAATACCTAAGTGATTAAATGAAAAAAAGTGTAAAATCGTGAAAGCATAGACTGCCCTTAACAAAAAAAAAAAAAACATGATTTTCAAATTTAAGGAATTTTTGGTTTTTTTTCACCAAGCGGGTGCCCTGGTCGATTTAGATGTTGACATGTATATCTCAAAATATTGAGGTCCACGTATCTCAAACGTGCAGAACAGCTTAACAGCCCTATTCTATATGCAATTCTGTACAAATATACTCAGGTACATTTTCATTAGACACATAAATAAAGAAAGGGCATAGATGCTACGAAATCACAATAGTAAATTTGTAGAATTCAAGTCATATTTTTATTTCTCGTCAAATGAAAAAGTGTTGCAGTGTGTTTGTTCAGAATTGCGTATACAATGCAATCTCGGAGACGGAAATGTTTCTTCAGAAATAGCAGACATCGGTCCATGGTTACAATGCTAACAGGCAGTGGACAAATCACATGCAACTTTGGCCTCTCTGCTCGATAACTATCGTTTGCGTTGGCACCATTCATGAAAAACTCCCGATATTTATATTAAATGTATGTGATAATTGGCTCGCGAGTCAAGCAAGGTACATCAATTTTCTGTATGTCTCTTCGGGCGTGATATCTATTACATGCGTTTCGTGTTATAGGGTCCGATAATTTGCAGCAGGATTGGGGAAATTATGGCGAAACCATAAACGAAGTATTTCTGGGCAACTCTTACCTTGCACCATGTACAAAAAGATTTATCTGTTCCGTTGTTTCCAAAGCATGCCGCAGCCAAGGGCAGACGAGCGTCGACAAAATCATAGACGGAATATCCAGGTATGCTAAATATAATTTTATTATAAATATGTATTGTGTATGATGAAAAATATATGCGACCATATACACATCATTTATTCATTGCTGAATGTGAGACCTGGGTGATGTATAACTATAGCAAAGTTGGATAGGCAAAAGTAATTACAAGTGAGCTGAAAAAGAGATGCAAAGAAATTAAAGATAATTAAAAACTAGATAAGGCCAGGAAGGGTAAGAAAAGCGCGTAATACAGTACCTGCGCTAGACAGAGAACAGACAGAATGCATATATCAGGGTCACCCTACGTCCGTTCAAACTCGATGTCGAAACGATAATGGCAGAAGACAAGTTTAAAAGCCGTATAAGAACACTTCTCTTCCCACATCTGCGGTAACAAATTCCAGAAATATACTCTAACCAACGTGGAGACCTGCTCTGTACGATGAAGGTTCAGGAAGGCTCAAGACAATCAAGTAAAGAGGTCAAGTTTGCCTGTAGACGACAAATCATATCAACCATCGAAGTAGTCGGGTTGAAGCCAAAGCAGATGGAGACTTCGAGCTAAGCCATATAAAGGCCAACACCACTGTTGCAGTAAAGCACGGGATCGGACTTCGATTATGGGGATCAATTATGATACTAATCGTAAAAAATCCTTAGTCTCATGTCAGACAAGTGAGAGTTACAGCGGAATGAATTATATTGTTTTGCGCTTAACGGTCTTATTATTGCGTTATACTAAGAGTGCCCTACCGTACATCGACTGGCGAAATTGTGCGACGGTGTCCGACGGTATGCGACGGTATGCCGCAGCCAAGCGGAGCTGTTTTGATCCCGTGCTGTACAGCAACAGTGGGCGTTGGCCTTTAAAGTTCCAAAGGAGAATGCCTTGTCACGCCAACCTGTGACCATTTTCTCCCCCGAAACAGGGGACGCAATAGCTTGAAAAACATAAATCAGATCATATCTGGCAATAAACGGGGTAGTAGTATGTCCACAATCAACCATAACATCACGATCACTAACCGAACAAAGATCAAGGGTGATATCAGATACGTGGGTAGGTAAGTTGGAAAACACGATACTAGATAAAGCACGTGAATAAAATAGAAAATGCAAACATTTTCTGCATCGTATGTGTTTACTAGTTGGTTGGAATTCAAGTCACCAACAATAATTAACTGGCTGTACATACTGAAAAACAGATTGAAGTCGCATCCAAAGGCCGTAAAATTGATGCGAGGCGGTGTAATCTCAGCGATGAGGTACTCTGAATGAGTGCTGCGATGTAAAAAAAGCTGGACCGTTCATGCGCAGAGTATTATGTATATACAGCGCCACGCCGCCGTCAATTTTTCTTACCCTCTCATTCCGGAAGACAAAAAAACCAGCGAGAGAAGTAATTGAGTCAGGACTAGCAGAATATAGACAAATTTCAAGACTGTAATGATCTGGAAGAGTGAAATAGTAAAGTAATATCGTATACAATCCATGTGGTCCCGTAGAGAGTTTGCAATGAAGCCGGAATTACGTAGGTAGGTAATATTTAGCGACGCAGACTGTGAAGTCATAAAAAACTAAGACGTCCAATTAGGCGAAAGTGTCAAGATTGAGATCGAGAGTCAAGAGGATGTAAATGCATCAAGGCTAAAGGTAGTCTGGATACGCTGCAACCGCGCACTATTCACAAAAATAAGGAACATCCACGGTAGTAACATCAGCTGCATGTTTTCGCAGAGTAGCAGAATTAACAGGCTGAACGACTTGCTCAGGGTGCAGCAAACGGCAAGTTTCTGGGAGATAATCTCAGAGGAGCCTGTTTTCTTGCTTAAAATATGAAATTCTAACAGTGACATTCCCAAGATGCTCCTGCGGAACAGCTCAACTGTTTGATTTCGTAGAGATGTACGGGAACTAGGGCGGCTTTGAGGGTTAAAAATGGGATAAAAATTCAAATGGCATTTATGATCAATTGAAAAACAGACACAATTTTTCATATTTGCGAGTTATTTGCCACATTTTTATCTATGAAAACCAATGGTATTTGTAAAAAAATATTAATAATGAAGTGAAATATTCAGTGTTGAAGACGATTGCGGTTGATGTGGCAGCGCAGGTCGTGGCGGTGGCTGGCTGCTGGTTCCTGAGGATGGGCACAACGTAGCAGATCTTACAAGAGGACCTTCAAGGTGTCACGGATTTTGATTCATCCCGGGTATGTTGTAGAAGGACCTACACTGACTACCTGAGTAACGGGATTTCTTTCAACGACCCTTAATTTTCGAGAAAAATTTTCGGCAATTCAACTCGTTCGTACCTTGTATGTCGGTAAATGTCTACAAATTTCAAGTTAGCAAGCGTAGCGCAGTAGACAAGGTTATCAGCTCCTACGCTAGCGATCCGGGTTTAAATCCTGCCTTGACAACACTTATTTTTTTTTTTCATCTTACGTAAGATTAAAGTAATGAAATAGTCTATGCAAAATCTTATTAATATTGTAGCAAAAGAAATTATATCCTTCATAAGAAACTGCAGTTTATTGATTTGATTATGTTATAAATGATTTGGTTTCTCTTGCCCGCTGTCATTGTCATCACTTGTTACGCTGTAGCAGAATTTTGGGGGTTATTTGTCGTAAAAGCAGCCAAAATACAAAACGCAGTAGCCCTACGTTCGGTAACATAAAAATTGCAGACACTTACCTGTATACGAGG
Source organism: Neodiprion lecontei (assembly GCF_021901455.1). Taxonomy (NCBI): domain Eukaryota; kingdom Metazoa; phylum Arthropoda; class Insecta; order Hymenoptera; family Diprionidae; genus Neodiprion; species Neodiprion lecontei. The sequence continues at coordinate 13,936,274 of NC_060263.1, forward strand.
TATGAGTTCAATTACCATAAACTTTTCTCGGAAACGAAGGGCCGTTGAAGAAATCCCGTTACTCCACAACGCAGGATAGGTTCCTCTAGAACATACCTGAGGTGCATCAAAATTCGTGAGTGACAACTTTGAAGGTCCCCTTGTTAATTTATACTTCTTTTTGGTGTCCAAGAAATACGTCCAGGTGCCCTACAAGCAGCACTTTTGCCCAACGTTAGCGTGTGGTATCGATATTGTCAATATATGGGTAAAGGAATAGAGAATGCACGATCCACTGGTTGCTGGTAGGTAAAGCCATATAAGCCCAGTGATGACCAGAAAATTTGGGAATAGGCGCCAGGAGCGGAAGAAGTTGGGAAGCAGCAAGCCCACATGGAGACTCGCATAGAAACGCATGCTAGGTATCTGCCAGAAAAGACCCAAGGGCATAAGTCGGCAGTTAAAGTTTACAAGAGCAGGATCGAGAAGAAATCTTACAAGACGTACTTCCAGAAAGTTATGCCGGCGACATCAACTTGTCGTGTCGGCTCACTTACGGAGATCGTGACCAGTATACAATTACTGGCACGTAGCGCCAACCAATCACAGCTATGTGCGAGTGATCGTCGTACGTATTGATGAGGCATAATACGGGACACGAAAAGCTTGTGTAGCAGGTTTTAAAAAGAGTCGCTTATACGGGCGCCAGGTAGAATCGCTGCGTCAATAACACTCGTATTTATCAACGTATACGACACTGTATGTAAAGGTGCCTACTAGCTTGAGCATGTTTGCGCGCACGAATGCTCTATTCCAGTGTTTCCCATTTGGTGGGTCGCGACCTGGCACTGGGCCACAATACCGTATTGCAGAATAGGTACCGACCAGGGCAAAAAAAGTTTAGGAAATGCTGCTCCAGTACATCATTTTTCAGCCCTTTATTGTGCGAATGCACCGTTACACTTAAATTTAACGATAATTGGAAATTTACTAAAATTGTAATGAAAGTAAATTTTTAATAACTATTAGTGCCGTAATTTCAATAAATCCGCGTATTATTTTGACAACATTATGGATTGTAAATTTAATGGATAAATAAAACAAATAGATGTAGAACGGCTGTATAATTGATGGTAATCATTTTTCTGAGCACAAACAGCATTTCAACAACTTGTCAGTAGCTACAATCGATGAAAACGCATATTTAATCGATTAGAAACCCTAGCGTATTATTTTTTCCTAACCAAGGCTCGAACATCGTTCGCTCGTAATGTTCTGATTACTAGTCAGACCTACCACGCCAAACTACTTTGTGGGAAACCATGACTTTATTTGATTGATAATTCAATGTACGGTCCACACGGGCACGATAATACAGTCACTGAAAACTCATCAATAAGATTATAGTTTCAGAATTCGTACTCGCAATACAATTTTAAATAAATTCACAACAGCATTTACTTTCCAAATTTAGTCAATTGTAACATAGTCAGTAAATTGACAGTGCAATTGTCTGCAATTGAAAAATTGATTACTAATTCTAAAATGAACATGGTAATTCTTTCGGCTTTGCTGAAATCCGATATTGTGAAGTAATTTGTTTAAAATTTATACACGTACAACTTGAGTAGATCACAAGAAAATTCTGGAATTTCTAAATACTGTTAAGAAACTTTTTAAATACAATACGTGTAACATACTATCAAGTAAAACTAAGTGCAATTAGACAATTTTATTGCAAATTTAATGAGAATTCTTGGTAATTCACTTTAAAACACGAGACTTATAATTTGGCTACACTTTTGTATAGTAAATGTATAGTAAATTTACAAGCATTTTTAACACTGTACAACAAAAAGAATATATTTTGTAATAGAAACGATACAAAAAAAAGGAACGAAATACTGAATTGACTCTTCGCGATTCCAAATCAAAATGCAAAATAAAGCTTAGTTTTAGCTGCACTACTCACACTCTCAACAACAAAAAAAAATAAAAAATGATTATTTGAACGCTCTAACAGTGATCGTCCTGCAATTAACCAAGTCGCATCTCCACTAATTTCAATTAAATATCAACTGCGGCGCTATTTGCCAAGTACAAAAAAAGAACAAAGTCAAATCTTACAAGTAATTGTGGCAGTGACCACCAAAAAAAAACCAATAAACGTATTTATTACACCATCCGCTCACACACAGCAATAAGCAGAGTATTCTCGAGAAGTGACACTTTCAAGACACGCTAACGCAACCAGACCCCGTGTAGTGGAATTTGGCTGCACGCAATTTACAAATGAAATGACTACTCAAATGCCATGGTTCTACTGTAAATTTACAACAAATAAAACTGACTCAACGTGTAATCGCAAAACTCAGACTACGGCCAACAAGCAAAAAGATCGACAGATAAATTACGAGCACACTTATTTGTAAATTCAAAACAGCCAACCGTTAGTCGGTGTGCTGATCTAAATCATTCTCGAATTTTGTTCGCGCGAAGGAAATTAGCGCTTATCACTGTATCACCACACTGCAAATTCGCCAAATTCTTCGTATTTCCACGACATAAGGTATTTTCTTGCAACACCTGCATAGAAAGTCCACTTTTATACAGCATTTAGAAGCACCGTAAGTAGTATTTTATACACATATGCGGGAAAAACTTTCGCGCATTGCTACCGTTGTGAGAAAAAACTTCGCACATTGCTAACGGTATACGAAAAAGGCGGTCGCGCTTTTATCCACGGTTGCGCATTTCGCAAACAGCTGCACTAGCGCCACTGATGGAATAGTTTGTCACTCTTTGCCGTGCTCGACATCGTGCCGGGAGGAAATGGTGTTATTTTTTTCATTTCATATTCCTATGTTTATCCATCGTATACTGTTATGATGATATTGCTTTTTTTTAATGGGATTTCAGTTCCTGCTTTAGGTCGGGGGGCTTCGCCCCTCGACCCCACCAGAGGCTTTGCCTCTGAACCGCAACGTCACGCACAGTGGTCTGTTAGAAATCCACTTTTTCAAGATTTTCGAACTTTTTCATTCGTTGACTGGTTTCATTTTCTTATGTCGGACTTTCCATGACAGATGTAACAAAAAATAGAGTTCGATACATGTGCGAAAGTTGGCAACGCCTAACTCGAGTGAATGCGCCATACTCGCCCTTCGACTCGTCTTTGGGCTCGTGCTGCACCTTCACGCTCGTGCGGGCATTGCCACGTTCGCGCACTACTATTGAAAAACACTATGACTACACAGATAATTTTTCAGCAAATTCCACAAAATCGGCACTCAATTTCTCCAATGAAATCGCTAAACGGTACCGCAATCAGGACAAGGACGATTAGTTTCGCTACGTGGAGCTGGCCGTTCAAAACATCCACTTTTACGAATCGCAATATTGCCCAGCTTTTATTATAATCTTTTATCGATCTCATCCATTAATGAGTGTGAGTTCTCGGTGTCTCAGGTCCAATAAACAAAAGTCAAATAACTTGAAGTTTCAACCCTTTGTGGGAGGCCCTCCTCAGACGATAAAATACGTGATATACGCCAAAAATCATATAAATAGTGAATTCTTAAATGCAACACATCCAGAAAGTATCACAACCAATAAAAAAATCAAGGTGGAACACAAATCACAAGGTCATCAATCAAAAAGAGCCCTGTAGCGGGATTCCGTAACTCTCTAGCGACGATTATCGCTATCGTTAACGCCTCCTATCGACAATTGTCGCTAGTAGTGATTCTGTACGACGCGACGCGGTTAACGATATTTGTCGCTAGTTCGAATCGTTAGGTTACGATAATTGTCGGTCGGCTAGCGATGGATATGGAAGTCTCTCTAAGGCGTAACGATAATCAGTGACATAGTGGACGATAGCATTGGTGCAACAACGTGTCAATGTGTTGCGAGTGAATTTTTCTCTAGCCTTCAAAATAGTATTCAGATTTAAAACGGATCGAAAACTTCATCATGAAAGTGAATATGAAGATCCACTTTAACAAGCAATTATTTTTTTCAGCACAACAATATAATCGTTTTAACGTTCTATATAAAACGGTGTTCATTAACCAAGTAATTGTATAAAATTCAAAAACATACTTTTAAGGTTACGTTGACTCAATCCTCAATATCTTTCCAAATATACGAGTCCATTTATAAGATATCGTAATGGTTAATTAAATAATAGTCTTTAATCAACTCTTTCGATGCTGAGAAATAGACTTATGAAGAGGGCTCAGTCAAAGTAACCTAAAAAAATATTTCTGAATTTTATACAATTACTTGGATAGAGTGATTCTAATCATTAATAGATGACAAACAGAGGACATAAGGCCTTTTTTTCAAATCAGTTTGATTGAGCATTGCAAAATTTATATAGTTAATAGTACTCAAAGTAGCTAAAACCATTGGAACTGTTTGGACTCAGTATACTTGCACTGTTTCATTTTTTTCCATTTTTGATTAATCGGAGAAAAGTTTTTTTATACAACGCGAGGAAATATCACGGCAAAGATACAGATTTTGTTTGAGTTTACAAATAATCTATTCGAAGTTACTAGATTTTTAGTCATAATATCTGCGACGTTGTCAAATTTTCTGAAAATCTATCGACATTTATCGATGCGCCTGTGACTAGTTTTGTATCGATGAATATCGTTGCGTCTAAGTTACAGAATCACCCTACGTCGCTAGCATCGTCGATAGATTTTCAGCAAATTTGACAACGTCGCAGATATTATGACTAAAAATCTAGTAACTTCGAATAGATTATTTGTAAACTCAAACAAAATCTGTATCTTTGCCGTGATCTTTCCTCGCGTTGTATAAAAAAACTTTTCTCCGATTAATCAAAAATGGAAAAAAATGAAACAGTGCAAGTATACTGAGCCCAAACAGTTCCAATGGTTTTAGCTACTTTGAGTACTATTAACTATATAAATTTTGCAATGCTCAACCAAACTGATTTGAAAAAAGGCCTTATGTCCTCTGTTTGTCATCTATTAATGATTAGAATCACTCTATCCAAGTAATTGTATAAAATTCAGAAATATTTTTTTAGGTTACTTTGACTGAGCCCTCTTCATAAGTCTATTTCTCAGCATCGAAAGAGTTGATTAAATATTATTATTAAATCCATTCTACGGCGAATAAAAAATGAACTTCTTATTTTTTATATTAAAAAGCCATCGACAGATTTGATTAAATACTATTATTTCATCAATCCTTACGATATCTTATAAATGGACTCGTATATTTGAAAAGATATTGAGGATTGAGTCAACGTAACCTTAAAAGTATGTTTTTGAATTTTATACAATTACTTGGATAATGAACACCGTTTTATATAGAACGTTAAAACGATTATATTGTTGTGCAGAAAAAAATAATTGCTTGTTGAAGTGAATCTTCATATTCACTTGCATGATGAAGTTTTCGATCCTTTTTAAATCTGAATACTATTTTGAAGGCTAGAGAAAAAATTCACGCGCAACACATTGACACGTTGTTGCACCGATACTATCGTCCACTGTGTCACTGAATATCGTTACGTCTTAGCTAGACTTTCATATCCATCGCTAGCCCAGCGACAATTATCGTAACCTAACGATTCGAACTAGCGACAAATATCGTTAACTGCGTCATACAGAATCACCACTAGCGACAATTGTCGATAGGAGGCGTTAACGATAGCGATAATCGTCGCTAGAGAGTTACGGAATCCCGCTACAAGATTTATCAAGCTCTTTTGGTGCCAGATTACTTTAACTAATAGATTTATAAATATAATAACCCAATAAACGTAATCAAATAAGAATAACCCGTGGTTTGTGTGGGTGTGATCCAGATCTCTTTTTCATCAATGACCTTGTGCTGTTCCACCTTCATTTTTTTATTGATTGTGATGCTTTCTGGATATGTTACATCTAAGAATTTACTATTCATATCACTTTGGCGTATTTCTTGCACTTTACCTTCTGATGATGGCCCCCCTCAAAGGGCCGAAACGTCAAGTCATTTGATTTTTGTTCATTGGACCTAAGACCTCGAGAACTCACACTCATTGCCCGGCTCTTATTGGCTCTGTGATCACGTACTTCTTAAATCTGGCTTATCACTACGTCGATTTCCACTGTCGCGGAATACTGATTGGCGGTTGGACTTGTCGCTGTACCAGAGTTCGCCCGCGGCATAGTGACAACTTCGCGATGTGATGAGGCACTGGTGAACGAGGAGAGGCTACGACTCGGTTGTCAACAACGGGAATGAATGTCTTCCACCTTCGTTTCTCTCGCGGCAAACCTCTGCATTATCGTTACATAGGGAATGTAACCTCGTGGCAGGCTCCTCTCGCGCTATTAGCCTCATGCTCGGCAATTTGCCTTCGAAACTCCCGTGCTGTTTTCGCCAGATAATGTCGCTCAATTCACTACTGATCCTCTACTTGATGTTACACTTACTCGAAAACAAAAATAAACAAGACTCCTGAAATATTTCACTCGCCTGCCTGTAATGTATCCCCTCTTAGAGTTTTGGATCCGTGACCCTCGTCATGGAGCTCTTCTCCGGAATGATCAACGATTACTATTGCGAAACTCCTACTTTTTGGTTCCACCTAGGGTTCGGGGAGCCGTACGTAATGTGCATTAAAAATGCCACGTTACAATATCTCTATATTATAAAGATATTTTGCCGCCGCCGCCGCTGTGTCAGAAATCCAGACCTTCCTTCCACCACCCGCCCTTCCCTTCACTACCTCACCCCCTCTCTTTCCCGCCCTGGCCCCATTCTCTGCCGTAATGTCCGTCACCAGAAAGACCGCCCGTCTTTCCATCCTTCTATGCCTTGACAAATCTAACCTCGAACCCACATATATGCTCTCATACCTTTACACATTTAACCCTTTACCCTAGGTATATGCTCTCATACCCTTACAGATTTAACCCTTCACCCTAAATATACCCTTATGCCTACGCAGATTCAACCCTTCACTCTAAATATATACCAGTATACCTATAGAGTTAAATAACCCTAGTATCGTATCACATCGTCGTACTATATTATAAAAAGATATTGCCGCCGCCACCGTGTCAAGAATCCCCTTCCACTTCCCTTCACCCTCCCGCCCTTCCGTCCCCACCCTAGCCATTTCATCCATCACCCGTCTTTCCCCTATTTAACCCGTCACCCTTTGATCTTTGAGCTTCAACTTTCGAACTTCGACCTTCGATTTTCGATCTTCGATCGACCTTTGACCTTTGATCGACATTCGACCTTTGCAACGTTTATGCCCTTGTGGCGATAACGATTTAACTCTTTACCCTAAGTATATACCATTAAACATGTGAAGATTTAAACCTTTACCTTACGTATGTACCCGCATACCTATGCAGATTCAACCCTTTATCCTACGTTTATGCCTATATGGCTATAAAGATTTAACCTTTCATCGCACGTACATACCATGATACCTGTAAAGACTGAACGTTTCACCCTACGTATATGCCCTTATAGCTGTGAAGATTCGACCCTTTACCATACGCATGTATCTGTGAAGATTTAACCCTTCACCCTATCTATATACCATTATACTTTTAGTGATTTAACCCTTTACCCTACGTACAGTATACTGCAAAACCTATGAAGACTTGACCCTTCACCTTCTGTATATATTATTGAGATAAACGACTCGTTTATTGCAGTGTCGAATGTCTCGAGGTTTAAGGGAGCAGGATGTTTTCGGATATAAATAACGATAGACACCATCAAGCATGTACAAACGAAAGATAAGGTTTTTATTATTTTATTAATGCACGAAAACGTGTTATACTCGATAGCTGATGTTAGACGACTGACTCGCCTTCCGGCCGCGTTCTCGCATAACGCCTCTCTCGGCCACGCATGGGAACATAGTTAATGATGGCGTCGCATCGAGTGCGCACGCAGGCGCGCGACTATTCGAAAAGTCCGATAACCCTTTTTTACTCAATATATATATCCACTGATGAATCAAGGATTCAACACTTGACCCTTTATACATATATAATCTCTATCGCCACCCCTCTCCCCTTCCATCAAAACTCGAAAATAGGGGTTGGTGCGCGAAGCGCGCAGGGGGGCGAGGCCCCCTAGTATATACCGTGTGTCCACGAAGAAAGTGCGCACCTCATGCACGTGCATCAAGTCGTTCGAATTACATTGGCCGACAGTTACCGCCTGATTGAGCAGCCGACACAATACCAATCGCGACTGTCAGGAAATGTCCCTAGGAGCCCGCCGCGCCGTTAGCTGTGGGCAACTACTGTCGGTGTTGTTACGAAAAACAGTTCATTGATTCGGAGTTGATCCGAAGTAAAATAAATCAGACACACGTTAATCGTGTCAATCAAATGATCGGATTCCTTCGACGGTCAATTTATCACTATAACCCATAAATCATTATTAACAAAATACTTTACCAAAACTTCGCACTTCCCTTACGAAGTCGGAAGAGATTATGTTCGCCACTCGCGAATTGATGCTACATGAGTGTAAATGAAAGTGACGTGAACCAAATAATTAACGGTGAAGAGTCATTCACGGTTAACTGAAAAATTATAAATTGAAATTCAACGAGATACATTAGCTAATGGCATCGATTTCATGAAGTGAGAAAGGTGAAGGGCGATCTCTGTAACGAGCGAATTCAGTAAAAAGAGGCAGAAAATCGTACTTTTCGCATAGAACTCGATCTGAACTCCATCATGTAAGTGAAAATAAGTCTGCTTTGATACGAAAATATTTTATTTGAGGGATTTTTATAAAAAACGGTGCAGAGTTACATTTCATTATTCGTTGTAGCGAAACGTAGCGATAGATTATTGTCTGATGTTGAATCCGATCAAAATAATGTTGTTGCCATCTCTTTAGGTACAGTGAACAGTGGAATCGTCGCAAGCTTCGTCGGACCCTACAAATTAGTCAAAAGTTTGAAAGTGGGAAGTTAAATTGTTTAAATTATATCTAATTGTAAAATTTACGAGAAATTACCCTCAAGGAAAGAAACCCCAAATTGGGTGTAAATTCGTACCCCTAACTTTTTTCTTATGGTAAATTAGCATTATCTATGAGTTGGGGGTACGAATTTACACCCAAGTGGGGTTTTTTCCGTGAGGGTGGTCTTGTAATTGTCCGCAAATACTGACAGTAGAAGTTAGTAACCACAGAACAAGCTCGACTTACTTCAGAAATACTACATTCAAATGACTTTATTCCAATGGCGTCATTTATTTATGAATTATGACTGCATATTCTGTAATATTAATATTTCTTAGTACCCTAAATACACGTTACAGCACTTTCATTTTTTATAGGAATAATAGCATGAAGGCGTCGCACGAATCATCTTCTAATAATAGTATGGAATCCTTTGTCCTCGGATACCTGAACTCAGCATCTTCAAAGAACCGGAACCAATGCTCTTTTTATTGCAACTTGGTTTTCTTAGACTTCCTCAGAACAAGATAACTTCATTGCTACTTTGCCGGGGTATCTTCTTAACCTGTAAGCAGGCAAAACTTGAAAATGTCAGGGACAAAGAAAAAGTCGGGGAATTTCATTTGTCGCTAAGGAGTTTTGAATCAAAAGTTCAGTGAAGACCGTGTTCGCAAAATCCAATCGTACAGTTTTTGAACCCGGTAGCATTGCCAGAAGTAGTAAGCATTTCAACGATAGTATATAATATTTGATGAGGACCCCTTGGATAAGCATAATGCAGAAAATCAGAAACTAAATTTCATTGACTGGTTCTAACGATAAAGGATAATATGTGAAATTTCATAAATTTTAAGAACCCACGAACAAACTCGTAAAATATATACTGAGTAGCTACCCAACACTATTTAACGACAAAAACTGAAATCCGAGGTTAGTTGATTTTAAACTACACAGGAATACAGTCACTGGAGAAGTGAAAAATACTCACCTCTGTGCTCTTGGCCGCAGGAATAAAGTAGCACTATGAGTCAGACAGTTAAGAGATGCTAGATGAAATCGCAATGACCAATATTGGCAAACCATCACAGATGCGAGGAAAAGCAAGGGTTTTCGTGGCAAGCATCCTGCGCAGTCAATCTTCTCAAGGTTTTCTGTGGCTTTCCTTGAGAATGAAGACAAATGTCGGGTTGAGAACTCGGAGGTAAAGCACGATCGAGCGACATCTCTTCGACTTCCGGGAGAAGCAAACAATCACTATTCAATGTACCTAAAGAGATGGCAACAACATTATTTTGGTCGGATTCAACATCAAACAATAATATGTTGCTACGTTTCGCTACAACGAATAATAAAATGTAACTTTGCACCGTTTTTTATTAAAATCCCTCGAATCAAATATTTTCGTATCAAAGCAGACTTATTTTCACTTGCCTGATGGAATTCAGATAGAGTTCTAAGCGAAAAGTACGATTTGCTGCTTCTTTTTACTGAATTCGCTCGATACAGAGATGGCCCTTCACGTTTCTCACTTCATGAAATCGATGCCGTGAGCCGATGTATCTCGTTGAATTTCCATTTACAATTTTTCAGTTAACCATGAATGACTCTTCACCGTTAATTATTTGGTACACGTCACTTTCATTTACATTCGTGTAGCATCAATTCGCGAGCGGTGAACATAAGCTCTTCCGAGTTCGCAGGGGAAGCACGAAGTGTTGGTAAAGTATTTTATTAATAATGATTTTCGGATTACAGTGATAAATTGACCGTCGAAGGAATCCGATGATGTGATTGACACGATTAACGTGTGTCTGATTTATTTTACTTCGGATCAGCTCCGAATCAACGAACTGTTTTTCGTAACAACACAACGTAGGGACATTTTCTGACAGTCGCGGTTGGTATTACGTCGGCTGCTCAATCATGCAGTAAGTGTCGGCCAATAAAATTCGAACGACTTGACGCACGCGTATAAGGTGCGCACTTTCCTTGTGGACACACGGTATATATATATATATATATATATATCGGGCATTTCACGAAGAAACGACCAAGCCAAACTGATGGGGTCGAGAATTTAATATTATATTTTTTTTCAATAAGGTTTTGAGTTTGGAAATATATTCCTAAAGGGATTTTTTAATACTATTGAAAAGTCAGTAAAATGTTACTAGTTATGTCCAATTTTATTCAAAAAAAAAAAAATTGATAAATGTCAATCAAATGACATTTCATTATACGTGATATGTGAGTCAATTAATTACAATTTTCTCCTTTATACCACGTTTCCTTAATGTCATTTTTGGTCAATAAGTTGCCCAACAGTTAAATTTTCTAGTGATTGAGTTTCAGTCAATATTACTCACAAAAAACAGGTTTTTCACGAGTAATGCTTAATAATGTATAATCATGAATACATAATAAATAAATATTCAATCATAATAAAAATATGTGAAAAAAAAATAAAACACATTTTCGTACTAACATTTTTTCAGATTTTTTTTCTAAAATATTATGTAAAAAATTGAAAAATTGTTATTCCATGGTGTATGAGGGCTTGAAACGTTCGTAATTTGACAAAAATTAATTTAAGATTTGATTTTTCCAAATACACAATGACGTATTTTCAGGAGGCGAAAAAATATCATTATTTTCGTCTCTGTTGGTTTTTATGATACTGCATATTTTTTTCTTCAAACTATACTCAAAAACAAAACCTTTCTGTTCTTGATGTTTTTTTGAAACATTCTTTTTTTCTATTAGAAACTCAGCCTTGAATATGAAATTTTTCAAATTGACCGAGAGTGATTCTGTCCAAATGAAGGCGGCAATTAAAAAATCCCTTTAGGAGTATATTTTCAAACTCAAAACCTTTTTGAAAAAAAATATATGACTGAATTCCTGACCCCATCGGTTTGGCTTGGTCGTTTCTTTGAAACATTCTTTTTTTCTATTAGAAACTTAGCCTTGAATATGAAATTTTTCAAATTGACCGAGAGTGATTCTGTCTAAACGAAAGCGGCAATTAATCCCTTTCCCATTAACCCATTTAACCCCCCAGTCGGCAAAAAATCCCTTTAGGAGTATATTTTTAAACTCAAAACCTTATTGAAAAAAAATATATGACTAAATTCCCAACCCCATCGGTTTGGCTTGATCGTTTCTTTGTGAAAATATAAATATATATATATATATATAGTAGCACTATATATATATATATATATATATATATATATATTCCGACGCTTGGTGATATTATGTACCCACACAAACAACATCAACGGGGCACACCGATGATGATCCAACGCACAACACGACGCGACAGATAGGCTAAGCCTCACCCGGGTGTGACCGGATTTTCTATACATATTAGCCAGCTGACCAGCAGTCGACGGTAGTATCAGAGGCGAAGCACCTGTGCTGACTCGAGACCGTTAAAGCAGTGTTAGAGGATAAAGTCTACGTGTCTCGTCAATGTAAATGGGTTGAGTTCATCTCGAAGCAGTACGATAATCTAAAGTCTTTTCTTATCACAAAATAAGCAGATATTTCAGTTAGAAGAAACTTAGAACGTCTCAGGGGTATGGAGTTACAGCAACCTTTGCATTCTCATTATTTATAAAAATTCTCTTAGCTTACTTAAAATAGCCAGCTAAACGTAAACATCGAAATCAAACTATAGTCCAGAAATATTAAGCTTCATTCATTTTCTGTTGTATTTTCTTCATTTTCTTATTTTTGTTATTATTTGCTATTTTCACTTATATTTCTCTTGTATAATCCATATACGCAGGACGCGATAAGTTTATTAAAATTCATATTTGTCAGAGTTGTTTTCTCATCTGACAAAATAACAGATGGCTCGAATAGAATCGCTTAGTTTTCAGCAACGGTGATGCGGGTAAAAGTGTACGACACTATGTAATCCGTGTCCGACGAACGATATTTGAGGATCACGAGTCAGATAGACAGCCACGGCATTCGCCCTAGTCCGTAGGTAGAAAAGCTCATGCACAAACAAAAAAATAAAATAGAAACTACAGGTTTGGTCGTTGAGTACTGTGGAGGAACATGGCAACGCTAGCTAGTCTGTCCGAGTACACGCAATAGTGATGCACGCAATAGAAATGCTCTTCGATGGCGTGGCCACCCGGGTCTATAAAAATGCTGCGAAGGTAGTGGAACCTACCCGAGTCCGTAATCCAAGATATTGCTAATCAACCAGTTTTTTTTTTTTTTCTAGTCATTACATTAACCATTTTCTTTCCTATTAAGAGAGGGGCTTCTGTCAATTCATTTGAATAATCTAATTTTGTTCATACGTACACACAGGTCAAAGAACTCTCAGTGATACGGCTTCATGAGCTAAGGCTCAGAAAAAGCCGTGAAATTTAAAATACATGATGTAATATTGTGATGGTCGTGATCCTCAATGACATTATGGTTAGCCTATGATCGTATATGCTAAATTGTCTATAAGAATTTTTCAAGACATTGATTTTGAAGTCACTACATGATTTTGAAGTTGCATCATCAATATGTAGTATGGCAAATCATGCAACATAATCTTGAATTGCTCTTTCTCGAATATTCGAGATATTACTTTAGATCAAAGCACTGAAAACAGATTGAAAACTTCGTACAGATTGCTACATTTATTAATATTTGTTTTGTAAATTTGTTCCAATTTTAATTATATTCTCAGATGGAATGTAAGCGTGCCAGAAAGTGTACAAAAAAGTTTTTTACAGTCAAGAATCAGCGATAATCAATTAAAACTACCAATTTGAACTGACAGGTTTGATCCTTCCATTTTGTAGTTCCACTTTAGTCTTTCTGGGTATAATCTGAGATATGGGGCAGAAGCGTAGACTTTCAAAATCATGGAGAAATAGCGTTAGATTTTCCGGTTCATTAAAACATAGCGTATTTTTTGAAAATTATTCTGAAACTCAGTGCCAATACCTGCAAACTGGGTACGAAATTTCTATAAAATCCCTGAACACGTTCAAATTGCGTGAAAGTAATCTTCAGTAATCAGAAATAATCTTCAGTAATCAGTAAGACCTTATCACGGGATGTTAGGGTTATTGAAATTTTTTATGAATATGTTCTCACCAGGGTGAACCTTAGACGCTAGCTAATTCAGCTTTTATTTTTTCATGGCAGTCACGAATGGTTCAATCAATTGGTGGAAGGTACTGCAATTCAAGAGGCAGTTATTGCAGGAAGACGATCGAAAAACAACTGCAATGTAGTATATTCAGGATGTTTCTTGTCTACGAAATTCTTCGGAAGTTTCTCGGATCCAACCTTCCCTTAATGAAACTGCTTCGTGACTGGTCAAGGTTGCACACATGCTGTATTATGGTACTAACATGGTCACGATGTTCCTCTGCGATAAAAAAAATACCTGATATAGATCCTCGAACCAGTTACTTTCGGCACATTTCTATCAAAAGGGAACCGATTCAAAGAGACAAAAGAACAGTTACCTCGGCCGAAGTGGAGGGAACAATGATTCGCCGTATTTTGAAGAAGGAGATGCAACACTAATTATGTTGTAATCATAGTTTGAATCAACGGTGACATGAAAGATGAATAGCCCAGCGTAATTTTCTTAATCGAAATCATCTAGATGCAGATCGTTAGAAAATTTGGTATTTGTTTTGAAAATTAATGTGTTTTTACATCGTACATGGTAATTGCTATATCCCGTATAATGAACTTTAAGGTATACAAATAATTATCGAAGGTTATTTAATTTTTACTCTTATCATGTGCTCAATCTTGTAATAAAAACTTTAATCAATGGCTATGCTATTCAGTTTTCAACTTCAAATGTCCAACACATTTTTATTACAGGCAACATTAACACTCCTGACACAGTAGTACCGTGAAAAAACATCCGCTGGACCACACCATAGTCATTTTGAGTTGACTCATCGAGCAAAGTTCGTGAGTCAACAACCATAGAGCGCTGTGTGTTAAAAGTTTTAATTTACTCACATACGAGACGCTTTTTCATAACTCTTTGAAGTGACAGACAACATTCAGTGTAACGGAGGGGCACTGTATGTAAGGTAAACTTGAAGGAATGCGATTATAAAACATCGATTAAAAGTTTCCTGTCCTCATGTTTGATCCGTTCCTCTAAGCATCATTCCTCTGGACATACTTAGATATTTTTAATGTGAAACAAAAAATATAACGTTTTCTTGATTTAAAACTTGATGGCTCAATGCTTAGATAGTTTGGATTGAAGAAATACAGAATTCTATGTTTCAATAAAAAATAAAAGTTTTGAAGTTGATACTTACGAGAAGAATTGTTCGCTTGGGCAAAAAACCATGATCATGAATATAAGTACCCATAAGCATTTCTTTTTTCAATATTAAAATGAACTTTACACCTATAGATTTGAGAAGAACTCTAAGAAGTCATTGCTGTACCTTACACTGAAATAAGTACATTAATGCAAAGTTATAGCAAAATGTTTGTACTATTCATCTGACCAGAGTACCTCTATAAATTGCAAGAAATTTCTCGGAATCAAAAGATTAGTTTGTCCATACGGTAAGTATATCGTAATGATTCAATTTAAGGGTTCGTCCAGATTTTCATTTAAATAACAATGAAGACGTATTGTTTATGACACGTTCTCTGTAACAAACACCTCGACGACAGTTTTATCAGTCATGTGGATAGATAATTTTACCACTCTTGGTATGTTAAGCCAAAACGTATATGTCGGGGTAAGATTCACTTAAGGCTGTCGCCTCGTCCTCTCTATCTGGGGAGCTCATCCGTGATGGAGTCAGCGTGTGCTCTCGGCGGTGCTCCGCCGAGTACTGCTGATTCTTGGACTGATAGTAATATTCGAGCGGCCTATTTCATGCCCAATTTTGATTGGTCGAACCGCTTACCTCAGAGTTGTTATGGTAGCGTTGCGTCGAATTCGGGTCAAAAAGAAAGACTGTTGATATCACACCTCGAATTCAAATCTACCGCTTTCAACTGCTCTCACGCCGATATATACCTAAATGGTAAAACTGTCAGCGCCAAAACTTACCTGTGTGTATGCTACACGGAGGGAAAAGATTATTTGAGTCAAACGATATTCAGTTTAATTGTAACGAATTTGTTACATCTGAGCTGATTTTCTAAAATGATACACAAAATAAATATAACGATATAAATGTTTAGTCATATAATAGGTCAACTTATCTGATTTTATTCTCATAATTTAATACGGAATAGTGACATTATAACGTATCGTTAAGCAGGCAGTATGATCAAGAGAGATATATTTCGAAAGTACAATAGTGTATAATTATAAGACTTATTGTTTAGATACAGAGTTGATGAACGATGTGTCGAGTTTTATCTGTATTGATGTTGAGGCGTCAGACCATTTAGTATAGCGTCATTTTTTTTTTTTTTTTATATATATAAATTAAATGTCAGAGTACATATATACATAAATTCCCCAACAGGATGCGCAGAAATAACAAAAATAAGCGCGACAAGATCATATATGGACAATAGTTTCATATTCTGAATTGTATCGATACTTCTTGTTACATATTCACGCTTTAAATGATACTGATCGACCGACTATCTGCCGTACTAGCGCAGCTTCAATTGTGGTGCTGATACTTTAGCGTTGTATGTGTGCGACAACGAAGTTCAAATTCTTCCAAACTAAATGCTATGGTCAAATGCGGCGAACACAATACTTACTTAATTCAACAAAATACTTTTCTCGGACGAAATACTCGTGATAACTTGATATAGAATTGAATCAAGCGTTTGAATGATCATTATGATTAATCATAAGTATTTGAAGCAATCGTCTGAAACTTTTTTCATTAAACTGGTATCCACAGTATCACTATATGCATTTAATCCAATCATCTTAAGCTTTCTTCATTTAACTTGTGGTTTGACGAGGTAATTGGTAGTCGGGCCGGTAACCAGTCTAGCTATTCTTGAAACCAACATACTGCCGCCACCTCGCTGTTAGACCCTAAGCCCTTCAGCAGCAGGCAACTGTAAGGGCCATAAGCGTCGATCAGGTGCGCCCGCACCACCGGCACTCGTGACTGGCCGTTATATCGGGCCGTTCGGCCGATTGAGAGTCAGTCTCCGTTACCGCCAGAACGGAGAAAAACCATCCAGCTGTAGCCTAGACTCATCTTTATGACGGTATCGACCATTATCTTCAGTTTTGAAGTGCATTTAGGTACATGGTCGCAATCTACCTAACCGATTTTTGTTTCGTCGGGGGAGGTTAGTACTGGGCTCAAAATTATTTCTTCTTTTTGACGACATTTCGACAGGGCCCTGCCTGTCAGCTTCAGGTGACAATTTATTGAACGAAGTGTGGACATTAATTATTTACAAAAAAAAAGACAACTATTTAATTTAATAGGGTAGCGTCCGACTCATGTACAATAGCATTTTTCTTTTAGGTTGAAACATATATGATTCGATTTCTTATAAACTAAGTTTTGCATGAATTATATACAATATGGTTAATTATAATAAAAATTCAAAATGAAAAATAAATGGCAAGTAATGTTTTAACCCCTTGTAGCCCCTTGTGACATTTCTGTAACAAACTAAATAAGACCTTACAAAATCCATACGGAAGGTACTAATGACAAGTCCTAAAATGCTATTTTTTTTAAATTTAACATTTTGGGCTACAAGGGGATAAACATCGGAATATATATAACAGACGAAACTTACAATTTTTTGACCGTCCGTCATGCTTGGGTGTTCATCGTATCAGATTTGAGAGGGAAGTGATTTGAATTCTCGAAAACCAACATGGCTGGTCTATGTTCGATATTCGAGAGTGGTAGTATTGGTTATAGGTCTCCGGCTGATTAGGTTTTAAAGCGCGAAAATACATATTGAGTATACTAACAGTGAAAACAATAAAGGTTCGATTCCTTTTATTAATGGGTTATCACAAAACATAAAGCGTACTCTTGCCAAACATAACATAGACGTAGCATATAGAGTTTTTCATACAACCAATAGTATTTTCAGTATATTAAGATTTAAAACCTCAACTCTTGGTCAGATCAACACAGTTTAAAAAATTGATTGCTCCGCCTGTTCTAAGTGCTACATTGGGCAGACATGACAACACTTGATGAAGAGCATCACTAATCACAAATATGACATCAAATCGCGTGATCCGGAAAAGTCTGCTCCAGTTTTCCATACACTCACTGAAGGCCAGAGTTTAATTTTGATGAAATTCAGATTATAGATACAGAAGACAACTGGCATTAGCGTCTTATAGAAGAGATGATACACATTTCTGAAAACGATACAGTAAACAAACGTGTAGTGTATAAGTCAGCCATAGACGCGTGTAGCAGGCACGCTGACTCCTCGAGGTGTGAGTGTGCGCGTATTGGGTGTGTGCGCCACATAGGCGAATATGTACCGCCGAAAGGGTTGGAAGACTCTGGTTGGTGTCGCGCTACAGAGAGCCACACGTTAGGCTACGTGCTTATATATATATATATATATATATATATACAGAAAGAGAGAGAACCAGTCACTTACTCTGTGCTTGTATCATTCTGTTTTACTGATGTGCCTTATCAATAAACTATTCACCTAAACTTAGCTTGTGCTGTTTTAATTGTATAAAGTCTTATACTAGCATACATCACAAAACGCATTCACATCCGGAACTTTAGCCACGTATACTCGAAAATTCTATAATCTCAACTTCAATCAGTTTAAAATTTTTAAGCCTTAAAACCTAATAAGCCAGAGATCTATAACCAATACTACCACACTCAAACACCGAACATAGACCAGCCATTTTCGAGAATTCACATCACTTCCCTCTGAAATCTGGTACGATGAACAGCGAAGCATGACAGATAGTTGAAAAATTGTAAGTTTTGTGTGTTATTCATATTCCGATGTTTATAATAGTACATGCCATTTATTTTTCATTTTAACTTTTTATTATAATTAAATATATCGTCTATAATTCATAGTAGTATAACAAGGGAGGTTCTACACGCAGATTCCTGTTACCGACACTTACCTACATCCTCCCCAGACTCAAACCCTTTTCCGCGATGACGTCACAGTCTGCTGTGCCGACTTAAGATCAAAAACGTGCAACCTTATCGACAGTTGTATCGGTCGAAGGTCAAACTCGCGCTGTCTTACCGACAATTTTACCGACCGAAGGTCAAAGTCTGTAGTGCTTGCCTGCCAACGGTAGAGAGCGTGAACTTTCTTACCGACCTGGATGTCGGTTACCGTCCCGCATTCTTTTCCCATGATAGGACTGCTGATGTGTAACATTAACCACCTCACATTCCTTTCCCACGTTATCAACCACGTGACATTTCAAAATTCATGGTTCTGAGAATTGTTTTTTACCAGCTCGAATATCGGTACGTTATCATCCACGTGACATTCTATTTGGCTTGTAACTGTAAAGTGAACTCTACGATGAATTTTGAACGGGTTCAGTCAAGGCCAGAGTGCAAGGTCGACCGATAGCTGCGGTAGTATACACTGAGAGCAAAGGATCTGCGGTGTTGGGTTACTATCGCTCTAAGAATGCAAAACACTGCGCGCGCACACACAAACATACGTACAGCTGCCCTATAAAAAGGACGCTCATCACTGCAAATGATCATTCAGTATCAACTTGTCAAGTATACGTGAGGAAAAAGCTGTAGATGAAATCCACGAAGTATTTGAGATTGATCGATATTATGGAATCGGCGTACAAAATCTTGGGCAAATCATCATCAACACCAGAAATTCAAAAATGGATAAAATTCGAAAGTCAAAATATTCGGCTCCACAACAAAATCTTGCAAAAGTCTTCATCGATTGGAGAAAAGATGAGAATTATCACAACGATCGGACTCTTGAAAGCACTCGCGGAAAAATTCAAACATCTTCAGAAAACGGGTGGAGGTACGTGGAAAGAAAGAAGAAGCGATCGAGTTCACTGGGAAGATTTGGAATTAGCTTTCGAGGGGAGAATTCGAACTGGATCCATCGTCAATTTGAAGCATAAAGATGTGGAGAAATTTCTAGAAGACGCAAAGATACTAGCTGTGACAAGAATAAAAACCGCGTTAAAGAAAGACAGGAGCTTGAAAGTCAACTTTATCCTGGCTTGTGAATTTGAAGTTAGAAAAAATGATCACACGGTGGAAGATATCAAATTTTTCAATACGAGAAATGAAATCGTCCTCCATACAACGGATATTAAGAAATGGTTCATCGAAAACTCGACAGAGCGTTTGTTGAAAAAGGTGGAAGATTTCCAGGAAAAGGTTCAGGCTGGTCGCTGACTGAAATAATCAATTTGACTGTGAATATCAACAAGTGCGTGCTACTACGAGGCGGTGTGTTCACATACACCCCGTTACCTAAGCATATCAGTGATAAGAAGGCTGTGGTATACATCAGAAACAACGACTCTTACTGCTTTCTTTGGTCGGTCACCGCAGCTCTGTTCCCAGTCGACAACAACCATCCCAACGCGACTAGCTCGTACCCGCATTTCAGCTCAGTGCTACGGTATGATGGTATAAAGTTTTCTATGTCTCTAGACAAAAACACCATTTCAAAATTTGAGAAACTTAATGGACTTTCCATTAACGTTTATGGTATAGACCAAGGTGATCGGAAAAAAGTGAAATAGTACCGATTCACCTGAGTCAGAATGAGTCTGATAAACCTGTAATTCATCTTTTAGCGATAGAAACTGAAATCACTGACGATGACGATGATGTTGATATGGAAAATTATGAAAAAAATAGAATCTTTTATTTTACTTGTATTCGAAATCTGTCTCGATTAACAAGTTCTCAATTTTCTAAAAATAAATGTCGTACTTGGTTATGTGATAGATGTTTGACTCACTTACAATCTGAAAGATGTTTAACAAAGCACCATGTAGATTGCATGAATTTAAACAAAACCAAAGTTATCTTACCAGCGGAAGAGGACAAGATTCTTAAATTTTTGAATTTCAAACGTAAAGAAACCGTTCCATTCTGGGTTTAAGCAGATCTAGAATGTTAACTGCAGCCCACTCTTGAAAATTTTGGGGAAAATAGAACAATTTATCAGAAGCATCTTCCGTATAGTATAGTTTACTATCTACACTGTGCGTTTGACGATTCGCTTTCAAAATTCAAAACTAATCGCGGAGAGACTTACATCCAATGATTTACAAACGAGTTAAAGGAATTGGCACATTCGTTAGAAGCTTATTTCAAAACTGTTGTACCGATGGAACCGCTCAATTTCAATCAAATCAACGAATTTCATTCAACAACAGTGTGCCACATTTGTGAAAAACCGTTTACACTCACAGACGTGAAACATCGTGATCACTGCCATTTCACAGGAAAGTACCGTGGTGCTGCTCATCGAGGTTGCAATTCAAATTACCAAAATTCGCACACTATCCCAGTGATATTCCACAATCTGTCGGGTTACGATTCGCATTTTCCAATCAAAGCGTTGGCTACATCGTTCGAGGGCACAATTGAGCTTTCACCCGTAAACAAAGAAAAGTACATTTCTTTTACAAAATATGTCAAGGGGACAGGTATAAAGTTTAGATTCATAGATTCGTACTGTTTCATACCCAATAGTTTTCAGAAATTAGCAACGTATCTCGGTGATGATCAAAAATCGATCACACGAAAATTTCATCGTAGCTCAGGTAAATTTCAGTTATTGACCAGAAAAGTAGTGTTCCCGTACGAATATATAGACAGTTGGGAAAAGCTCGAAGACAGACGTCTACGATACAAACAAAAATTTTACTCAAAATTAAATGATCGAGATATATCAGACAACGACTATGCACATGCATATGAAGTTTGGCAAACTTTTAACGTTCAAACTTTGGGAGAGTATTCGGTCTTGTATTTACAGACGGACGTCTTTTTACTAGCCGACGTTTTTCAAAATTTTCGACAGAATTGTTGGACAACGTACAAACTGGACCCATTACATTACTACACAGCGCCCGGTCTGTCGTTTGATGCAATGTTAAAGTCTACCGACATCGAGCTCGAGCTTCTCACCGACATAGATATGGTTCTGTTTATCGAAAAAGGTATTCGAAGTTGTGTGTCACAGTGTTCGAACAGATACGCAAAGGCCAACAATAGATATATGGGAGAGGACTTCGTTCCAGAAGTCGAAGAATCTTATCTCATGTACTTTGACGTTAATGATTTGTACGGTGCTGCTATGAGCTTAGCTCTGCCGTGTAATTCCTTCGAATGGGTGTCAGGTTTCAGAGAGTGCGACGTTCTTGTCATCCCGAATGATGCGGAGTTGGGTTACATACTAGATGTAGATTTGGAATATCCTGAGGAGTTGCATGAAACTCATAAAGATTCACCATTGTGTCCGGAGCACTATGTACCTCCGATTTCAAAAAATAAACAGCCAAAATTGACGACCACGCTACTTTCCAAGAATAACTACGTTGTTCACTATCGCGTATTGAAATAATGTTTGGAATTAGGCTTAAAATTACTCAAAATTCACAGAGTTCTCAAATTCAGGCAAACCCCGTGGCTCGAAAAATACAAAGATTTGAATACCGATTTGCGGAAAAAATCTCACAACGAATTCGAGAAAAATTTTTGACACACTGACGAACAACGCAGTTTTTGGCAAAACAATGGACAACGTGCGAAAGTACAGAGATGTTCGATTGATCACCGAATGAGATAGACGGTACGGTGCTAGAGCTACTATGGCCAAACCTAATTTTCACAGCTGCACCGTTTTCGACAAAGATATAATTATCGTCGAAATGAGTGAAACGAAAGTCAAGTCGAATGAACCATTGTATGAAGGTTTCTCCATCCTGGATCTGTCCAAAACATATATCTACTATTTTCATTATAATTATATTGAACGAAAATTTGGCAACCGAGCAAAATTAATGTATACCGATACCGACAGTTTGATTTACAACTTTACCGTCCCCGACATATGTAACATATGAAGGAGGACTTGCATAAATTCGATACGTCTGATCATTCGCTTGATAACGCCCATGGAATGCCTCTAGCGAACCAAAAAGTTCTCGGCTTGATGAAAGGTGGGAATAACGGGAAAATAATGTTGGAATTTGTAGGATTAAGAGCAAAATTGTGCGCATTCCGAGTCTTGGGAGATGAGAAAGACAATAAACCTGCCAAAGGTGCCAAAGGATCAGTGTTGAGAAAAATAACTTTCAACGATTATTTGGAATGTGCTTTGTAACGTGAAAATTTGTCTAGAAATCAGTATTTGATATTGAGTCGAAAACACGAGGTATACACTGTAGAACAGCAGAAAGTGGCACTGAGTTTGAATGACGACAAGCGGATCGTGTTTCAAAACACAACCGACACGCTTCCGTGGGGCTACAAGCCTGCACCTTAGCTTTGTAATTACCGTAATGTGAGTAGGATTTAATTTATAACTGTACCATGATGTATAAAATATTATTATTATTCAGGATAGTGAATAAGAACGCTCCGAAATATTAAAATTGCACAACGATGCAATTGGTCTATCGATTGTCTAAAAAATGAAGGTGCATACTTGTTACGTCTCGCGTGTAAAATAAGGAGTCACATACGTCTTTACAAAAATTCACATATTCAATGTCACATGTCCGATTCGTTTATCCAACTGTTGTGTGTATTGTCAAAACGTAACCATTCAACATATAGTTTTCTTCTACGCTTCTTGACCACCTTCTCCACTAGATAGATATCCGGATGTTCAACCTTGAGGAGCTCTTGTTCTTAGAAACCGCCAGCGATGGGTTGATCTGGGTAGTCTTTGAGCTTGTACGTAACAGGATGAGTATTTCCCACTTGGCTTATTGTGAATATCTCCGTCATCCAATTGGGAGTGTAACCTTTCTCAAAGACGTTTTTGAATTTGCTGATTCGAACTTTGTCACCAGTTTTGAACTTTGCCGATTTGGTAGGTTTCGCTCGAAGCCCTCCGTACGCCTGACGTAATAACAGCCTTTCGTTCTCAACGATGACATCCGACGGTTTCATTCGTATGGTTCGGTGTTTGACGTTGTTGTAAGCCGAAACCAAATCAGATAAGATATGGAGCCACTTGTAGCTTCCTTGCATGCTGAACCGTTTCCACATTCTATCTTTCAGCGTGCGATTGAAGCGTTCGCAGATCGCAGCCTTCAAATTACTGTACGTGGAGTAAAGTTTGATTTCATAGCGTGACATAAGCGATTCAAATTTCGAGTTGTAAAATTCCAAGATTCCATTGCCTTCGTAACATCATCTCCAGACTTGCTCTTTATCGGCATAGCCCACGCGTACTTTGAAAAGATATCAATAACGGTGACCATGTACTTGTAGCCTTCGTTTTGTCCAGCGTATGACATCATATCAACAAGATCCGCCTGCCAGGTCTAGTCGATGCCGCGAACGTCTACACGTCGACGCGGGTAATTCCGGCGTGCAGGCTTATGCAGTTCCGTCACCAGTGTTTGCTTTTCCTCGTTCATATTCCTACGCTCTTAGTCTGGGGTCCAATTTGGAAATAATTCCAGCATTTCGAATCGACAGGTCTCTGCCTGTTTTAAAGTCTGTGTAAAAGGTATCCAAGGCTTTCTCCGTGGTGAGCTCTAAAGCTTTGATCATTTGACCGAGCTCATTGCTAAAATTCAACGAATATCTACCTTTGTGCAACTATCACGACGCCGGCCTTTCCCCAAATTACGTAGGTACGTACATTTAGTTATTAGATAATAGTCCTTATCGGCCGTCCGATGTTTTATACTAATTTAAAATTATAATTATATATATCCTTTTACATCCTAATACCGTACCATTATTCATGTATGTATACATATAGAGTATTATACTGGCCGTCCGCCATTTATTAGCGATTTCGAATCGTTTAAGCCATTTATTTTCGATCTCATTTATATATAAATATATTATTTTCGGCTCTTCTGACTATTAATGATTAAAGTCGTATAAATATATTATTATCTTGTTCTATATATCTATATTACATGGGCTCCACCATCTATTGATCGCTATTCCATTTTATAAGAATATTTCCTGCTTCGTTGAGCGGCGTATAGCAGTGTATTTTAGCTATCATGAGATATAAGATAACAAAAACCAAGTTGATTGCAGTACATGCACTTTTGCGTTTCTTTTTCTAATAGTGACCTACAAATCGCTGCGATGGAACTGTAAGGACCGGGCAAAGTAGTACACAGTAATTCTTGTAATACCTTTATTTGACTTGGGCTGGTTGATCCTCTCGTATCGACAGGCCAACGTGTACTGCTCTTCTCCGAATCACACACCCAGGTTACAGAACACGCACATAGTCTAGTCGCTGACGTACATATATCCGTATCGCTTCGGTTACCACAGGAACTATTATTATTATCATAATCAATTGTCTAATTATTTCAATTATCCTACTTCCACCTGAACTGACCCTGCTTGATTCTAAGCACCCGGCTAGAGGGGGTTGCAACCACCACCTAAAGGTAATCCGACCGACCAGGATCAGTACTCTGTTACACCTGGTTCAAAAATATCATCATGAGCAATCAAAGCGATCATATTAAATTTTTTTCAATTCATTTGTATCAAAAATATCATTATAAGCATTTAAAGCATTTATATTCAACTTTTATCATTAAACTTGTATCAAAATTATCACTACAAGAAGTATTACTATATGCATTTAAAGTAATTATCTTAAACTTCTATTATTAAACTTTCATGAAAAATAACATTGTAGGTGCTTAAACCAACCATCTTAAACTGTTAATACACTGTTTTCGGACTCGTGGGACTGTTGAAAATATAGGTGAAAGTTTCCTGAAAATTGAACATCTATCAAATAATATTGAAATTTAAATGAGTGAGAGAGAGAAATATCATACAATTTTAGGACATGTTAATTTTAACTACTTAGATATTCTATGCAAACATCAGCTAGTTACGGGTTTGCCGAAGGAAATAGAAAAGGAGTTCATGAAATGTCAAATATGCTTAACAAATAAAATGCATAATTTACCGTTCCCACACAATCGTGTTAAAGCAAAAGAAGTACTAGAAATCATACATTCTGATATATGTGGCCCGTTCAGGACTACAGGCTTAAACGGTGAAAGATATTTTGTTTCTTTCATCGACGATTATAGCAAACTAGCGAAAACCTATTGCATCAAAACGCGAGATGAGGTTCACGGGTGTTTTGTTGAGTTTGTAAATGCAAGTGAAAATTTTACCGGTAAGAGAGTAAAAACATTAAGATGCGATAACGCTTCAGAGTACGTAAAAGGTCAACTGTATAAATATACAAAAGATAAAGGAATGAATCTAGATAGATGCCCAGCATACGTACATGAGCTTAATGGTACCGCGGAACGTTACAATAGAACAATAATGAATCAGGCGTGTTGTTTACTAGCAGAAGCGCAGGTAGATAAAAAATATTGGCCGGAAATAATCTATGCTGCTACTTATTTAAAAAACCGCGCGTTGGCAAACACTGTAGAAAAGAAAACACCTTACGAAATATTTTTAAACGAAAACCAAGTATTGAAAATTTAAGATCATACGGAAGTAAAGTTTTCGTTAGAAAGCCAGAACAGAAAAGAAGCTCAAAGTGGGATGCAAAAGCAGACGAGGGAATTCTGCTAGGATACGAGAATGTTGGCTATAGAGTGCTAATAAATGGCAAAGTAATAGTTGCTAGGCATGTAGAATTTATCGAAAAGGGAGTTAAATATATAAGTCTTGATGATACGGTAGACACTGAAAACTCGAATAAAAATAATAAGGCAAAAGAAAATGATTTGGAAATCGATGAATCTGAAACAAGTGTAGAAATGACTGATAAAATTGATGATTGTGAAAACAACATGTCAGATGACAGTTTCAAAAGCCTGGATGAAAATGAGCTAAATGAGTTGATCAAAAGGGGGGAAGGTTCGATTGGAAAAGAGGAAAGTAAAATTGACCAAAAGAACACAAACGAAAATAAGAATAAAGATCAAGAGTAGATTGGTTATGAGAGTTCTAGACCCAAACATGGCGGCGTGCCCCCCATGCCCCCATGCCCCCATGCCCCCATGCCCCCATGCCCCCATGCCCCCCCCCCTGCCCCCCCCCCCAATTTTCGGTGGCCATTTTGATTTTTTTGATGGCGGCCATTTTGATTTTTTGATGACGGCCATTTTGATTTTTTTGATGGTGGCCATTTTGATTTTTTGGATGGCGGCCATTTTGATTTTTTGATGGTGGCCATTTTGATTTTTTGGATGGCAGCCATTTTGACGGCGACTATGATTTTTTGACGGCGGCCATTTTGATTTTTGCTTAGTCAGACGAGTGGCCATTCACACAGCGGCCATTTTGATTTTTGCTTAGCCGGATGAGCAGCCATTTTGATTTTTCATCGTCCGACAGTTTGATAATATGATTTTCGCTATGACGTCATCAGCATAATCGACCGATTTTGCCGTCTGCCGAGCAGCCATTCAGACAGCGGCCATTTTGATTTTCATCGTCCGACAGTTTGATAATATGATTTTCGCTATGATGTCACCAGTTGGCCGTTTTGATTTTTGCTCAGTCGGATGGGCGGCCATTTTGATTTTTATCGCCAGACAGTTTGACAATGTGATTTATTTCTTGGTCGGACGAATAGCCATTTTGATTTTCGCCGGTACCCGTAAACTTTCGCGCCATTAGTTTGCCCCAGGCGAAAATAATATTTTCCACATACTTCGAATACATTCTTTTGCGTTAATCAACCGGATTGTGGCATCGCAATTAGATTTCGCGTTAATAGTTTGCCCCAGGCGAAAAATAATATTTTCCACATACTTCGAATACATTCTTTTACGTTAATCGACCGGATGGTGGCATCGCAATTAGATAGACAGGGAATGCTGATGACAATCCGCAAACTTTCACGCTAATAGTTTACCCCCAGAGCGAAAAATAATATTTTTCATGTACTTCGAATACACTCTTTTGTGTTAATTGACTGGATGGTGATGTCGCAATTATATTACATATTATATATTATATATATATTATATATTGTAGTTATATATATAACTACAATAAATTCTATTAATATTTTTCGAGTGTAAAATTTTCGCTCTGGGGGTGAACTATTAGCGTGAAAGTTTACGAATCATCATCAACATTCCCGGCCTATCTAATTGCGACATCACCATCCAGTCAATTAACACAAAAGAGTGTATTCGAAGTACATGAAAAATATTATTTTTCGCTATATATATATATTTCGAATTACAGTTGCACTTAATTTTAAGTAAAGCTGGGGATGTTCGCCACAATTAGATAGGTCGGGAAATGTTGATGGCGATTCGTAAACTTTCACGCTAATAGTTTGCTTTTACTATCACCCCCCCAAATTCTTACGATCTATCCGCTAATTGTACACTTAGATAGGCCGGGAATGTTGATGATGATTCATAAACTTTCGCTTTGAAGAATTTATTAGGGGGGAGAGTGTGGTTAGTTGGTATATAAATCGCGAGCTCATTCAACACGTTATATTGTTCTCAAAGTTTTCCCATTGTGAACTTCAGTATCCATACTACGTCAAATTTATAAAATCTACATCGAACATGATGGATCTAAATAAAATCAACCTCGTCTGTCGCCTGGAAACGCTGCCCACCAAGAGAATGTCAGATCTGGAGGTTGGGGAGGAGTACAGCGTGACGGGGGTAAGACGCGTAAATACAAAGTATGTCACGAGTATTCTTCTCGCGCTCAATGAACAATTCGAAATATTTTTACCCCCACGAATTGTAAGCCTCATGGAAAATGATGTGGTGCAATTCAACGCCATGCAAAAGACGATAATCGAGGGCATTCTACGAATGAAATATCACGGAGGCGAATACAACAAATTTGAATTTTTGTGTGACAGATGTGCAATTTGAGCGTAACAAACAGCACTGTTCCAACTTGCAATATGGAGATGATCATGGACATTCAAAGTTTCGTTGGCCCCAACGATAAATTTATACCCAAGGAACTTTGCATTATAAACATAAACTCATCAGGTTTGAGTCGCATTCTCTTCAAACCGCCATACGCTTGGGCGAATCTACCAGCTCAACACAAAGCTACTAACGCTTGGCTGACACACAATTTTCATGGAATACCCTGGAATGCGGGAATCGAACCTTATGCTAAGGTGCAGAAAATTGTAAAAAAGGCTGTTAAATATGCATGCTATGTATATGTCAAAGGTGAGGAGAAGAAACGGTGGCTGACAGAGATCCTTGGTGGGACAAAACACGTAATAAACATGGAAGATTTACACATTTCACCGCCATCACTGGAAAAACTGAAAGATATGGAAGAGGTGGGCTGGTGCTGCGATTATCATGGAAACGCTTCAACGGGGTACAACTGCGCCTTTGAAAATGTTCAGCGTTTGAAGAAGTGGTATGTTGAGGAGTGCACGAGGTCTCTCACGAAATCGCTCTATCTTTTCGAAAAACGGAAAAAATATTAATAGAATTTATTGTAGTTATATATATATATATACATATATGTATTTCGAATTACAGTTACACCTAATTTTAAGTAATATAATTTATTCAAATAAATGTAAAATAAATATATATGAATGTATTGTTGGAGGCAGCATCTGTTAAAGAAATAAAAATACTTATTACTGATTATGTCTACTGGGATGATCCGAATGGAATTGTAGATTGTCTCCGACTGCTTATAGCGCCACAGACTGCAAACAATACCAGCCATTCCAACGAAATAGTCACCATTATCGCGGACTTGCGCGAGGCTGGAATCGTTTATTAGCGACGGATGAACATAGAATCATCATTTGTTCAGCGGTCGTTCAGTGATGAGTATAGATATATTTGGACGACACTCGGAGTGCGGCGGGGGTAAAAAATTTATTCGGGGGCCTCCGGGTGTTGGATTCAAAACCACCATCGATAACCACTACGATATAGACAGCAAACGATTGTGTAATATCGCCGATCCTCAGATGGAAAACGATGCGGTTTCTATGAGAGTACTCAACCAAAGTGTACAGCGCGCGAATCATGTGCTCCAAAACGATATCGAGGGGGGAATTCGTATCATTGAGGTGAAGATTGCAAATAATGCCGAAGAAATTCGCGAGGTTATAGGATCCATGCTTGAAAGTATCAAAAGTTTAAGGAGCGATTTGAATTTGTTGCGGAAAACCGTTGAAGGCATGGCATGGTCGATAATTAAACGAAATGAAAAAGTCCCAACTGTTCCAACGAAATAGTCGTCATCGTTGAAGAGTTGCACGAGGCTGGAGTCGTTTATTAGCGGGCGTGTAAACATAGAATCATCGTTTGTTCAGTGATTGTCCGATGATGAGTATAGGCATATTTGGACGGCACTCTGAGCGTGGTGGGGGGTAAAGATTTATTCGCAGACCTCCGGGTGTTGGATTCAAAAAATCATTGACAATGAGAATTAGTATCGATTGAGGAACCAGAGTGGTTGGACGGTGATTTGAAAAATTGAAAGGTGAAGAGCGGGGAACAATGAAGGCTGTAATAGCTGCCGAACTTCACAGACAGGCTCGACGCAACTATCCGCGCCGATTCGTAGATGTACGCGGGCTGGATGAGACCTGGCAAGCTGATCTCGTCGATATGACCGCATACAGCTCGCGCAACAAGGGATACAAATACCTACTAACAATCATCGATATATTTTCCAAGTACGCGTGGGCTGTGCCGATAAAGTCCAAGAGTGGGAAAGATGTTACTGCTGCCATGAAATCTGTACTGACCCAGAGTCGTATACCTACACATCTACACGTTGATCGAGGCAAAGAATTTTACAACAGCGAATTCAAAGCCCTCATGAAGCATCACAATATCAACATGTATTCGACATTTAGCAACTTAAAGGCATCGATATGAGAACGTTTTAATCGAACATTGAAAAATAAAATGTGGAAGCGGTTCACTCTCCAAGGATCGTACGAGTGGATTAATATTTTGACTGATTTAATGAAGTCCTACAACAACACCAGGCATCGCACGATTCGAATGAAGCCGGTGGATGTTAGCACGGAGAATGAAAAACAGCTGTATCGTAGCGTGTACAAGCCTAGGCAAATCAAACGAAGTGATCGGGCACGGAAATTCGGTGTGGGCGATCGAGTTCGAATCAGCAAGTACAAGAATGCATTCGAAAAAGGCTATACGCCCAATTGGACGACTGAAATATTCACCGTGAGTGAGGTGAAAAATACCAATCCACCCACCTACAAACTTACCGATTATCACGATCATCCCATCGAGGGGGACTTCTACGAGGAGGAGCTCGGCAAAGTAAAATACCCCGACGGCTATCTTGTGGAGAAAGTATTACGCAAACGGGGGAATCGGGTCTATGTGAAGTGGTTGGGTTTTGATAGTTCGCACAATAGCTGGATAAATAAAACAGACATGTAACATAATTTGTATGTATTTTCCGAATTACAATAAAAGATTTAAATATACAAATATTTCCGCACTTATCTCCTTTGCATACACATGCGCCATACTCTATACCATGAAAATAATAATAATAATAATAATAATAACCTGCAATTTTCCACACGATTATTACACAGTTTATTTTTTGGAAAACTTTTTTTCATTTTCAGAAAACTTATTTTCATTTTCAGAAAACTTTTTTTCGTTTTCAGAAAACTTATTTTGATTTTCTGAAAACTTTTTTTACGTGTTAATCAAATGGGAAAAAAGTTTTCGGAAAACTTTTTTTCATTTTCTGAAAACTTTTTTTCGTTTTCTGAAAACTTTTTTTCATTTTCGGAAAACTTTTTTTCATTTTCTGAAAACTTTTTTTCGTTTTCTGAAAACTTTTCTCGCGGTAAACGAATAAAAATGAATAATTTCTCAATATATTGATAATAAATAAATAAATAAATAAATAAATAAATAAATAAATAAATAAATAAATGTGCAAATAAATAAATAAATAAATGTTAAGCATATGAATTCACATTTTCAAATCCAGTCTGAATCGTTTCAGCATGATGGCGAATCGCCCGAGGCGTCAAACGTAATTTTTCATTTTCTGAAAACTTTTCCCGATGTATGTGAATAAAAATGAATAATTTTCTCAATATATTGGTAATAAATAAATAAATAAATGTTAAGTATATGAATTCGCATTTTCAAATCCAGTCAAATATCGTTTCCGCATGATGGCGGATCGCCCGAGGCGTCAAACGTAAATATTCACAATAATTCTACGTCTACAGTTTTATCCTATAGCTATTGGGGGGCTGGGGCAAACCCCCAAGGTAGGGTGTCGGTCTGTCCGGGTATCAATTGCCGCTTGTCATCCTGCCAACTGAGAGCCAATTTTTTTTGTACGATCGTGCTTACTTCATGTTTCGTACTTCGTATCAAACACTGGGGGAGAGTCAACTCTTGGTAAGCCATCAGACAGCGCTTATAATCATCAAACGTGATGCTATTTATCGAAGAATTTTTTACACCCTTGGCACGTTTACTCACTTTTTCCCCATCCTCGCCCATCGTAGTAAATGAGTACAGCTTTGCTCGCAGTCCCACAAACTCTGTCATAATTTTACCATTATTTTCATCCTTCATTAGCCCTAGTCGTTTCTTGTTTTTAAGCGGAATGCCATACACATTGTTGGGTGGACGCGCACGATTTGTTGGGCGAGCTGCATCCCCAGCAGGAGAATGATGACATCTTCATGCATTGGATTGACGTTGGAATGGAAAATCTTCAATTTCTGCGTGATGTTTCCAAGCGACCGAGAACGAGCATAGGTGCGAAACTGCAAATTCAGCACACAATCACGCTCGTACAATCCTGGATAGCAAAGATTCGGCAACAGCTGAGGCAGCGACAGCAGCAGCGGCAGCAGCAGCAGCACGCCGTGGTAATTGGCGCGAACATCGGTGGTCCTGCGAGCGTGCAGTGGGACGAAGTTGGAAGTGCTTTCGCCAACCGGATCCGAACGGGGATTGTAACGAATCTCGGGCATAAGAATTTAGACGCCTTTTTCGACGACGCTCAACGAATCATCGTTGAACAATTGAGGCTGGTACTGCGCGCAGAGGGTAATGTGAAGGTTAACCTCACATAATCGTGCAAATTCGAAAACATAAAGCACGAGGGGATTGCGGAAGAAGTTAAAAGCTTCAACACCGCCAACATCGCGATCCTCCCCGCGAGCGATATCGACGGCTGGTTTACACACGCAAGGGCCGATCTACTTGTGAAGGTTGAGGATTTTGAACAATGCGATTCTGGGTGGAGCATGATCGAGATCCTCAATACCGCCGTAAATATCAGCCGGTACCAGCCTCTAGCTGCGGGACTTTCGACATTCGTTGAGCTACCCAAGGACATTCAGCGGAAGAAAGCGGTGGTCAATGTGAAAAACAAAGATGAAAGGTGTCTTCTCTGGTCCATCACTGCAGCACGCCACCCGGCCAACGCCTCCACCGACAGAACTAGCCATTATCGCCGCTTTATCGCCGAGTTGGACTGTACAGGTATCAAATTTCCTGCCACTCTACATGATGTGAAAAAGCTTGAGAGATTGAATAATTTGCGAATCAATGTATATGGGATAGAATCTCAAACTTTTTCAGATCATGCAAAATCAAATAACAGCGTCATCGTGCCAATTTATTTGAGCGATCATTTGAGTACCGCGAACTTTGACACGATTCATCTTCTGATGGTTGAGAGTAACCCAGAAAATAATATGGCTCGCGAGTTAACACCAAGATTCCACTTTGCTTGGATTAAAGATCTTTCGCGATTGGTGAGCAAACAATTGTCCAATCATAATGGTCGACTGTTTTTATGCGACAGATGTTTGTGCCACTTTAGTGTGAAACATGCCTACGACAATCATCGGCATGATTGTATTATGCTAAATAAAGTACGCATGGAATTTCCCGAGTCGAAAGATTTAGTATTTTCAAATTTTCAGAACAAGGGTACCGTCCCGTTTGTCGTTTACGCCGATCTCGAATGCATATTAGAGTCTATACCGATTGACGAATTCCAAAATCATGTTTCAACCCGTAAAACACGTGAATTTCAAAAGCATATCCCACACAGTGTAGCGTACTATGTGCATTGCGCGTACGATGAGACTTTATCGGAGTTCCACAGTAAACGCGGCGTTGATTGCATAGATTGGTTCATGCGGCAGCTTAAAGATTTATCGACTAAAGTAGAGTCACGCGTCAAAAACATAATTCCGATGGAGTCTCTTACCCAAGCGCAACACGACCGCCACATGCGCGCAAAGAATTGCTACATTTGCGAAAAGCCGTTTACCCCTGAGGCGAAAAAGTGCCACGACCACTGTCACTTCACGGGTAAATATCGTGGTCCTGCTCATAATCGGTGTGATTTGAATTTCAGAGAGGCGACCAAAATTCCAATAGTTTTCCACAATTTGTCCGGTTTCGATTCTCACTTTTCAATAAAATCCCTCGCGTCAACTTTTCCCGGTGAAATTACCCTGCTACCCACAAATAAGGAAAAATATATATCCTTCACGAAGCGCGTTGATGGGACGATGATGCACTTGAGATTCATCAGAACAACGATGAAATCCGTATTGTTGTTCAACATCAAGACTTGTGTCTACTGCCTAGTAAAAGCTCTCTACACATTAATGGAAAAATCACAAAGGCTGATGGCGTGGCTGCGGTGGCGGTTACGAAATTGATCAATATGGCCGTTTGCCACTTGTTTGAGGAAGTTCGCTATGAGTTGAACGGTGTAGAGATTGATCGGAATAAAAATGTCGGCATCACCAGCACTATGAAGGGTTACGTATCCTTGAGTCCGGGCCAGCAATATAGTTTGGAAAATACCGGGTGGCTAAGTGGGGATAGCGAACTAACCGATGCCGATGGAAATTTCGATGTTGTTTTACCGTTAAATTATGTGCTAGGCTTCGCCGAGGATTATTGCCGAGTTGTTGTTAATGCTAAACATGAGTTAATTCTCACACGTTCCAACACCGATTTGAATGCCGTTATTCAGACCGCGGCGACGGAAAACTTTAAAATCACCCTAAATAAAATCGAGTGGTTGTTGCCATACATCAAACTGGCGGATAAACCGAAAATCCAGCTACTCAACTACATCGCCACGGATCCCGCCATATCCATGAGTTTTCGTTCTTGGGAAACGTACGTGTATCCGATGCTCCCGTCAACAACGCGACATATATGGTCAGTCAAGACATCGACGCAGCTTGAGAAGCCGAGGTATGTCGTTCTAGGATTTCAAACTGCAAGGAGAAACGAGCCGCTGAAAAATGCGGGCGTATTTGATCATTGTCGGATCAGAGATGTAAAACTCTTCCTCAACTCGCAGTGCTATCCCTACGGAAATACGAATCTTGATATATCCAATAATCAATACGCCATTCTCTATGACATGTATGTTCGGTTTCAAATGGCCTACTACAACAAAGAAGCTGAGCCTTTGCTATCGAAGCGTGAATTTATAAACCGCGCCCCCCTTATCGCCATTGATTGCTCCAAGCAGAACGAAACATTGAAAACTGGACCTGTCGACATTCGATTGGAATTTGACTCTAGCATCGCGTTCCCACCACACACTTCTGCCTACTGCATAATCTTGCATGATCGCATTGTTGAATATAATCCGATTAGTGGTACTGTGAAAAAATTGGTATAAGTCAATTTTGAGATGGTGCGTTTAATTATTACTATTATTGCATGAATAATGGAGATGTGTGTAAAGTTATTTGTGCAATTTAAAATATGATGATTCATCACCATTATGTCTAGCTGAAAACAGAATGTAATTGTTGATGAATAAAAAATATCTATTCAATGCATCCAACCGCTATTTTAGCATGAAAGTTTACGAATCGCCCATCAACATTCCCAACCCATCTAATTGCAGCGAACATCCCCGGCTTTACTTAACATTAAGTGCAACTGTAATTTGAAATATATAACTACAATAAATTCTATTAATATTTTTCAAATGTAAAATTTTCGCCCTGGGAGGGAAACTATTAGCGCGAAAGTTTACGGATCGTTATCAACATCCTCCGATCTATCTAATTGTAGCGAACTTCCCCAGCTTTACTTAAAAGAATTAAGTGCAACTGTAATTCGAGCGCATTCGATGTACATGGAAAATATTATTTTTCGCTCTGGGGGTAAACTATTAGCGTGAAAGTTTACGTACCGTCATCAACATTCCCGGCCT
Organism: Neodiprion lecontei; assembly: GCF_021901455.1. Lineage (NCBI taxonomy): Eukaryota > Metazoa > Arthropoda > Insecta > Hymenoptera > Diprionidae > Neodiprion > Neodiprion lecontei. The sequence continues at coordinate 13,972,612 of NC_060263.1, forward strand.
ACCTAATTGTGGTGTCGCCATCCTGTCGATTAGCGCAAAAGAATGTATTCGAAGTACGTGGAAAATATTATTTTTCGCCTGGGGCAAACTATTGGCGCGGAAGTTTACGGGTAACGGCGAAAATCAAATCGAAGTATGTGGAAAATATTATTTTTCGCCTGGGCAAACTATTAGCGCGAAATCTAATTGCGATGCCACCATCCGGTCGATTAACGCAAAAGAATGTATTCGAAGTACGTGGAAAATATTATTTTCGCCTGGGGCAAACTATTGGCGCGAAAGTTTACGGGTAACGGCGAAAATCAAAATGGCTATTCGTCCGACCAAGAAATAAATCACATTGTCAAACTGTCTGGCGATAAAAATCAAAATGGCCGCCCATCCGACTGAGCAAAAATCAAAACGGCCAACTGGTGACATCATAGCGAAAATCATATTATCAAACTGTCGGACGATGAAAATCAAAATGGCCGCCGCCTGAATGGCTGCTCGGCAGACGGCAAAATCGGTCGATTATGCTGATGACGTCATAGCGAAAATCATATTATCAAACTGTCGGACGATGAAAAATCAAAATGGCTGCTCATCCGACTAAGCAAAAATCAAAATGGCTGCTCATCCGGCTAAGCAAAAATCAAAATGGCCGCTGTGTGAATGGCCACTCGTCTGACTAAGCAAAAATCAAAATGGCCGCCGTCAAAAAATCATAGTCGCCGTCAAAATGGCTGCCATCCAAAAAATCAAAATGGCCGCCATCAAAAAATCAAAATGGCCGCCATCAAAAAATCAAAATGGCCGTCATCAAAAAAATCAAAATGGCCGCCATCAAAAAAATCAAAATGGCCGTCATCAAAAAAATCAAAATGGCCGCCATCAAAAAAATCAAAATGGCCATCGAAAATTGGGGGGGGCAGGGGGCATGGGGGCATGGGGGCATGGGGGGCACGCCGCCATGTTTGGGTCTAGAACTCTCATAACCAATCTACTATCAAGAGGTACCTATTAGAAAATCCTCACGTAATAAAAGGAGTCCTGTGAGATATCCTGAAACTGATGGTAATAGCATTTACGCTAACTTCTGTAAAATAAACACCCCTAGTTCATATGAAGAAGCGATCGATAGTAAGGATTGTGAAAACTGGATAAAGGCTATGGATAAGGAAATTGATTGCCTAGATAAAAACGATACTTGGATTCTAACGAACAGAGGTAAAGATAAACACGTATTAGATGTTAAATGGGTGTACACAATAAAGTCAAATGATAAATATAAAGCTAGATTGGTAATTAGAGGTTTCCAGCAGAAAAACGTGATTGACGACATATATTCACCCGTGGCAAGTAGTGGAACTTTAAAATTTTTATTATCCTTTTGTTGTCAAAACGGTTTAATAATTGAACAGATGGACGTAGAGACCGCGTTCTTAAACGGCTAAGTGAACGCGGAAGTATACATTCGTCAACCACAAGGTTATGGGGATGGAACAGATCGAGTATGCAAATTAGTAAAGTCTATGTACGGTTTAAGCGAAAGTCCGAGAGACTGGTTTAATTGTTTTGATGAATTTGTAATTAGACTTGGATTTAAGAAAAACAATATTGATCCTTGCCTGTATGTACACTGAAAAGGAGAGAGTGCCCTGTATCTAGTAAACTACGCAGATGACGTTTTATTGTGTTGTAAAAACAAAACAAAAATTGAGAAAGTAAAAAATTTACTATCCGATCGATTTAAAATGAAAGATTTGAAGGAAATTAAAGAGTACTTAGGTATAAAAATCGAGGACGACTACAAAAACAACAGAATGGAATTGAATCAAACGGAGTATATCGAATCCCTAGTAGAAAAATACAGAATACAAAATAGTAGGTTGTTTGACACACCAATGGAAACAAAATTAAAATTAACAAAATCCGATTATTGCGAAAAGGATATTAAATACAGGAATTTATTAGGTGCGTTATTATATATTAGCGCAAACACTAGACCGGACATTGGTTATTGTGTTAATTATTTAAGCAGATTTCAAAACAGTTACGATAAAACACATTTCAAGTATGATCTTAGAATATTAAGATACTTATCCAATACCAAAGATTCAAAATTGTGCTATAAAAAGAATGAAGAAGTCGAAATTGTTGATTGCTTTGTTGACGCAGATTGGGGAGGCGATGTAGACGACAGGAAGTCAACCTCCGGGTATGTTATACGATTGTATGGTAACGTTATAGCGTGGAAATCACGGAAACAAAAAAGTGTGACGAAGGCGTCAAACTACGCGGAGTATGTTGCCCTATCCGAATCCGTAAGTGAAGTGAAAGTTATCAGTGAATTGATGAAAGTATTTGAGATAAACACTAGTGACCCTATAAAAGTATATGAAGATAATTCGGGAGTGATTAGCATTGCGAAATACGGAAAATTCACTAAGAACTCAAAACATATCGAAATACATTATCACTTTGTTCACAAGCATGTAAAAAAAGATTTGATCGATGTTGTCAAGATTAACACCAATGATAATATAGCAGATGTGTTCACTAAAGCATTGTGCAAAGAAAAATTTGAAAAGTTCAGAAAATTGATGAACGTTAAATAAATAAACAAAAGTTATAAATTTAAGAGGTCGTATTGAAAATATAGGTGTAAGAGAAGTAAATTTATAATGTTTGCTCACACACCTCTGCTCCTATAATCTATATCTGTCTCTTGTTGTTATCGCTCATAGAGCGAACGGTCAAGTGATGTATACACACCGATACCTGCACGCAACACTGCTGCGGGAAGCCGGGCTGTACAGGCTGTACTGTACAAGTAAAGGTTGTCTTCGCTTATATGTCGTCGTAGCCGTATGATAGCCGTATATAAGTCTATGTATGCCATATTAAATATTCTTTCTATATATATAATATAACCGAGTACATTTACTTCCAAAAATATGAAAATTCAACAGGGACTCACCCTCCTGTTTACAACGTAAGCTCCTATCTTGTTTTATAGAATGCATGATATGTCTTAATCTAACATTATACCTAATAAACGAACAAAATGAACATAAACTCAAATTACATTCACATATGCCTTTGTTTATTTACAAGACAAACATACAGTACACACAATATCACAATATTGCACCGGAATAGAAACTAACGCCCTTAAGCGCAAGTAAAAACAATCAAATTAATAAAGCAAAAGAATAAAAAAACAGCAACTCACAAATTCACGTGAGACAAAAGATAGTAAAGAGTGTTTCAGACATCGAGTTACACTGGCCCGCATGTAGCACATGGCTCAAATCGTATATCTATTGCAGGTGTTTATTACTTTGAGTTATCGCAGCTGAGATCATAAATTGCGGGTTTTACGTGAGAACTAATGTTGAAAGGTATAATGGTCAAATGTGAAAATTATGTATGCGCTGCTTAATGCTTCACGTGAAATGAACGTGGCTGATGAAATAACGGGTAATATGACGTGAACTATCGATACAAGAGTATTGCACGTTACGATGGTAACTGTTTATGTCAGTATTGGTCTAGGAACTATGGTAAAAGTGCGTAAGGCTCTTCTATGGTGATTATACGTTGGCAAGGGTAGGGCGCGGAGAGGGCGCCGCTGTAGTTATAGTATAGCGAGCGTCGCTACAATTTTCAATATCTTTAAGGAAAGGGAAATAATCCACTGATATTTACTGTTGATTTATCACGCTATTTATTAAATTACGCAGATCACGTTCTGCCGGTTAGGCGGGAGAGAAAAACCAGAGGGAGAATCAAGGTTACCAGAAAAAATAATAATGATAATAAAGATAACAATAAATAATACATACGGATAACTAACCTCAATTATATTGGAGCACTTGAAAAAGTATTTTAGCACAATTTTTTCACTAATATTCACAAATTTTTCGAGACTTAATGAATTCGATTGAGTGGGCAACTTCATCCTGTTAATTTTGTGTTACAGTGATGCGCGCGCATCTTGAATGAATTCGGTTGAGTGGGCAACTTCATCCTGTTAATTTTGTGTTACAATTTTGTGTTACAGTGATGCGCGCGCATCTTGAAATTTCACTCTCATCAGTTTTTCATAACGCGCCTAAAGAAGTATAACTTCAATAAAATAATTTCACTGATCCCCGTTGGGGCGCCTCGAGCGCGAGCAAGAATTGGAGTGGGGGTTCCGAGACCGCCACAATAGGCTGGGACGTAACACCAACTTCACTGTACCTTTAACGATTCTTTGTCGCGATTTCACCTGAACTGTGGCCCTGACTGCATTCTGTGGTTCGCATGGGATCGTGATCATGAGTGATCGAATCGTCGAGTACAGTAAAATTAAGTATATAGAGTAAAATTAGTATAAGTCAATTTTATAATGAGGTGGAACTTCTCCCAGCATGATGTCTATCAAACATAACTCATCGTGAATTTCATGTCAAGTTTGGAAAAATAATAAATAATTCAATCAATAAATAAATGTATAAATAAATAATTGATACTACGATGAGTGAAAACATCTATTCAAAGAATCCAACAGCCATTTTTTTAACGACATATTTCCCCCACCACCACTCTGTAAAAAGTGGCTGACTTGCGGCTGACTCGGGAAACGAAGTAGAGTCGATCGATGGAACAACAATGATTGATCGATAAAGGAGAGTGCCATCAATGACTAGCCTATGATAACGCTTTCACGGGTATCACCAACTGTCGGTAAGGGTAGAGGTAACTTCATCTTGCGGCGGACGTTGAAAAAAAAACAGTTCTGACTTTGTCTTTTTCTTTTCTTTCTTGTAGACTGAGCATTTTTATTGAGAAGCTTGCACGCGAAAAATTGGAGCTTTGATGTTAATTTGGAGCGGAGCAAGTGCACCATTAAGAAACTGGGGATGCGTTATTATTGAGGGCGTTCTCATTGAGAGGTCAGACTGCAATCGAATATTTGCCACAGTAGCAAAGTATTAAGTGAATCACACACTTTTCCGCCTGTTTCCGTTATTCACGTGTTGTGGCTGGCAGACTCACACAATCTAGACGAGAAATAACTGTCCATCGATTACACAAACAGTGTCAATACGAATTTCAAGGTTATGCCGTGAATCTGGTAGACATTGTAATTAGGGAGCTAGCTGCTATTTTGGTAAATGATTTGTTCGTCTTTCATATCCATAGGGATGAAAGTTCAGATCAATACAAATCGATTTGGTCCAGTTAATTAAGGTCCTATGTGCCTGCGTTTTTGAGTTACAGCGCTTCAAAAATGTAAAAAAAAGGGGTACTAAATCATGTGTTCGTGTCTGCCTCTTGGACTGATGGTCAGAATCATCCTCAAAACGTTGAAAATCCAGAGGCAGACATGCAGGGCCCTGCATTATCACGGGACGTAGTTGTAAAAATGTAAAAAAAAAGTTCTACTAAATCATTTGTTCGTCATTCTAGTTGCGTCCATTCGATTCAATAGGACTACCCGAATACAAAAAAAAGTTGACAGACATTTGAGTCACTGATTTTGAGGTGTACCATTTTTTGAAGTTCACGCAGAATCAAGGGAAAGTGGGTATTACGGCTATTTATTGTTGGTATTAATAGTTTTAGTATTATTATATTGTTGAGTGTTTTTATTGGATCCAATAAAAAAAAGAAAAAAAACAGTTTATTAAACGTCAGAAGACGCAAATAAATTTAAGAATGTATGTTATGGATCGTCCCAGCCAAAAATTGTACACGATCAGACTTTTCGTACTTCGTTATTTAATAAAAATCTGAAAAAAATCAACAACATTCCGCATGCTATGAACAACAATCATCAATAATAATATTGCCCAAAAGTTATTAACAAATTGTTTAAACAAATAATTATTTAACATTTTGTAGGCGCAGAATTTTTTACTTGTGGCTTAGCGTGAGCGTAGAGTTAAAAAAAAAAATTTACATTCAAATGGTTTGCCTTTGGAAAATCAGGGGTCTGGATGTCTGCCTCTGGATTTTCAACGTTTTGAGGACGATTCTGAGCATCAGTCCAAGAGGCAGACACGAACAAATGATTTAGCACACCCTTTTTTTAAAATTTTTTAAGTGCTGTCAATTGGCAACGCACGCCTGTCACGGTGGCAGACGCGGTCCTTAATGTTTCTTCTGGTACAAGAATTGATATTAATAATGTCTGCCAGACGAACAAATCATTTAGAAATTTTGGCACCCAGCTCCCTAGCTATTGCAAAACGTATGCGCCTATCACTGCGTGTGTAGCTATCACACGGCTATTACATGCTATACATATTACGAGTAACTTGCTCATTCACGTCACCCGAATCCTTTGAAAGCTTATTAATGCTGCTGGCCATGAATTTGAACGAGTCGACAAAGCGTAGATTCACTTTTGTACCCTTCACATCCTTTGTGAATGTGACATATTTCTCCTTGCTGATCGGGAGAAGCGTAACCAATCCCTCTCGACCGTTTGCCAAATCACGAATTAAAAAATGTACGCCATAACCCCACAATTTGTGGAATACAATCGGTATACTGTTCGCGTTCGTGTTATTCACATTGCAACCCTTGTTACGTTCCGAGAGGAACGTTTCGAGTCGACTCTGATTCGCCGCGTGATTTAAATTGTTCTCCTGACTTACGTAGTTGGTGTATGTAAATCTCGGGAATCCGCTGATCAGCTCCTCAGATCGTCTCGTTCAACTCGCCTACAATTCTGAGAGTTTGTTAGGTAGGGCTCGTGCCAACCATCACTATGCGTGATTGAAATAATTATTTATGACAACACTTGGGTTAATTACACATTTATTAACGGTCTCCTTCTAGTTCTCGATGGTAGGTTTACAATCGTGGTACAGATTGGTGTTAATCACTATCGCAGTGACAAACTGTTAACAAGTCTCGAAGGTTCTGAATGACTTATAATGATTTTATTCTAGGATTTCGGTAGAGGTCTGATCTGTTCTCTATGATGTCTGAAGTTCTTCTACTTATTCTGTTTTTTGGGAAGGTTGACTTAGAGGGAAAATAGGAGGAGTTCAAAAGGAGTCGCGGTTTCTCGCGGGTCTCGGATGATTGGTTGAGGATGATGAAAAAATTGGGGGTAAGATTTCTGGTTCGTGCGTGGGATCTCGGTGGTGGATTGGCGCGAGGTGGTTGGTTAAGAGAAGCAAGCGGCGAAGCGCTGACTGGTCTTGTTTTTGTTAAAATAAGGGCGCTATCCTGAATTCTGGGAATAGGGGTTTCTTTCTCTGTGAGCTATCCGTGATTTATCTTCCCTCGTTTCCGGTGTTTGTCTTTTTGGTTATCTTGAACTGTTGCAGGTTTATTATTTTGGGTTATTACGGTTGAATGAGAAAAAATATATATATAACATGTATGTTATGAATTTGACTGATGAAATAACGGTTAATCTAGCGTGTGAGGACTGTTGATATAAGAATTTGGACGTTGTGATGGTAACTAAGTGCGTTGGTATTAATCTACGACTATCGGTAAGAGCACGTAGGGCTCTCTTATGGTAACTGCACGCTGGTCAGGTAGAGCGCAGAGAGGGCGCCGCCGTGGATACCGGCTGGCACGTAACACCCTGATGCGCCGCACCGCGATATTTATCTGTGAAATGGCAGTGATCACGGTGCTTTACAGTGATGGGCGTGATCAGACCCTTGCAGATGTGACAAACCTCCACCGCTCTGAACTGTCGTTCCTGTTCCACCCTCAACGATTCCATCGGCACAACTTCATCGAAACTGATCCAAATAACCTTTGACCGTCATGGCCACGGTCTTACATACAGGTCTGGAAACTCCCGGCGTGTGGGTAGTTCGCTTATGGATGCCAGACATGTAGTTCATTTATCGCCCACTGTGATCGCTGCAATCTAAACTGCGGCGCGATGACGATGGGTGGAGGAAGTGAGTAAAGGCAGCGCTAGCTTTTCAATCTCTGTCACCTTAATGTATATTTCTCGTTTTTGATATTATTGTAGGCTATTATAACACGCAGTAAAACGCAAATGCTTATTTTGAGAAACCTCTGACCGTTCCAATTTCATGACACCTGGAATTGCGTGTTCCCATTTCTCGCGCAAAACATTGTCATTAGGCACCCGGAAGAACGACCTTAGGATTATTGGCTGTGCGGCCGGTATTGCAATGAGAAACCACGCACCGTCTTGGCATTTTTGCCAATTTTCAAAAATCTTTTCTTTCTTTTTTTTTAATTATATTTTTAAGCACAACCAAAGCAAGACACAAGGTATGAGAGCACAACAGAGCACAATATACGACACAGGGATTTTGTGGTTAGGTTTGAGGATACGCAGTAGGGGGATAGATCGCAGAGACGAGTAGTGACAGGATTACAAACTACTCCAGTGCTTCCATAAGCGTCCTTCCCCCACCACTTGATTTAGTGACGAGTGTCCAGCCTGTATGTAAGACCGTGGTCATGGCTAAGGATTGTAATTTACCGATGAACCACAGAGTGCAGTCAGGGCCACGGTTCAGGCGAAATCGCGACAAAGAAATTAACGTCAAAGCTCCAATTTTTCGCGTGCAAACTTCTCAATAAAAATGCTCAATCTACAAGAAAGAAAAGAAAAAGACAAAGTCAGAACTGATTTTTTTTCCAACGTCCGCCGCAAGATGACGTCACCTCTCCCCTTACCGACAGTTGGTGATACCCGTGAACGCGTTACCATAGGCTAGTCATTGATGGCACTCTCCTTTACCGATTAATCATTGTTGTTCCATCGATCGACTCTACTTCGTTTCCCGAGTCAGCCGCAAGTCAGCTACTTTTTACAGGGTGGTGGTGGAGGAAATATGTCGTTGAAAAAATGGCTGTTGGATGCTTTGAATAGATGTTTTCACTCATCATAGTATCCATTATTTATTTATAAATTTATTTATTGATTTAATTAATTATTATTTTTCCAAACTCGACATGCAATTCACGATGAGTTATGTTTGATAGACATCATGCTGGGAGAAGTGCCACCTCATAATGAAATTGACTTATACCAATTTTTCCAGCATACCGCTAATTGGGCTGTACTTGACGATTCGATCACTCATGATCACGATCCTATGCGATCACTCATGATCACGACCCTGATTATGGTAGATCACTCTTCATGAAAAGCTGCTGCAAAACGTAAAATTTCCTCTTCGATGGCAAATTTGCGTAAATCAATGTTGGTGAGAGGCTGGTGTTGTAGCTTTGTTAGTTTTTGCCGATTGTAAACACAGGCCCGCTGCGGTAGGATCTCAGATGTAAACTCTTGACCAACGCAATCACCCACAGTGCGGCATTATCTCGTTTGTCAATTTGGTGCAGACGCTTCAGCTATACCTGCAGCACCACCCCGTTAGAGCGACTCGCAATAGTTAGAATTGGAATAGGAAATAACGCGGGGAGATTGTGATTTCTGTCGGATCCCCACGCACAACCGTTTGACCACCAGACACCGATATTAACCTAATGAACTCGATGGTGATTTCCCTATGCCACGGTCTTACATACAGGTCTGGTAACTAGTAGGGTGGGGAATGTCTCAGATAATGAGGCAAAACCGTGGTTCTCGTCTTCGCCGTCTGCAGCGCTGCCCCCTCGGCGTGAGCCAATCACAAATCAGATCCGAACAGCTGATTTTTCGGAATCAACAATCCTGAATAACACTCAAAAATGAAGAAAGATGCGAATAAAAAATGATTGAGATGTTTACTAGCATTCCATGGCGGGCGTGATAGTTGTTTTATTTTAACGGAATCCTCAAATGTTTAAGTCAATGAAATCTATAAACATCAAGCGAGGGCTCACAACTTTTGAGACAGTTTGAGAAACACGGAACACTTTTCACTGTCGTTCTTGAACGTTTTCCAGCAGTTCGGGACGATGCAGGCTTTCGGCATTTCTCAACGCGGATGAATCGTTTTTTTATACCGTTTACACACTCTACACTGAGCACGGTACACTAAGTTATGAACTGTCCACGGTCTGAACTGTTAAAAACTTCGATGAGCAGGTTATCTTATCGGTATATATCTATATCTATCGTACCCCGGGCCAATGGCGCTCCTAGCGGATAGATAGGAAACAAAGACCGTGTGCCTCACTAAGGCCCGTATTCATAGTCAGTTCTTAAATTTAAGCACGGTCTTCAGACCCTGAAGTCCTATCTCAAGTCATGGTAAACGAGGACTTAAGACCGTGCTTAAATTTAAGAACTGACTATAAATACGGGCCTAACGGTGACACCCCCTACCACTCAAAAGTGCCGGAGATACCAGACCTGTATGTAAGACCGTGCCCTACGCCATCCCCCATTATATTATTTCGATGTTTATTATAATGGACAGGGGGAGAGGGAACGGGTTCAAACACACTTTCGAGCAGGGAAACGAGCAGGGTGCCGGGAGTTCGAGTGCCGAATATCTAAATGAAGCAATAATAGAAAAAAGGGAAACGAAAAGGAAGAAACATTGAAGAAAAAGGTAGGCGAATCGAGACCAACCTCTGAGACCAACAGGAAAAATTCTTATGTTACGTGGGGGTGAGACGTGTGCTGAGCGGTGGTAGTTAATGATTTTAAATAATCAAAAATGCTCCCACGTAACGACAATGTATAAAAATTAAAAACTAAGAAAGACTTCCCTCTCGATAAGCCGGTAATATGGATACGTTGCTGCTTAGTCCTGTACCGGGCTGTGAGAGTTGTTTAAACGATTGAGGCTAATTTATAATGATGAAGTGGGATAGGTGATCGTTCAAAATAAATGGTTGAATATGATTTTGATTGATAAAAGATAACGTATATTCTCCAAACGAGTAATTATGAAATGAATGAATGATATAAAAGAAAAATCAGATCAACGAAGATATAATCATAAAGTGTGTGAGTTTAAAAATAGATAACGTCGACGGACGAATTTATATTCAAATACAAAGAAGCTGTAGAACTAGTTAAATTCGATCGTTTACGCTTCTTACCAAGTGTTGAACTATCTTAATAATATTTGGCTAAACATATAACTAAATATTATGCTGCTGAAAACATGTATGCTGAACGACTATTATGTTTACTTTTGGTCGGTTATCATTACACGGTATCTCTCTTTTTAAATCAAATGTAACTTATATACATTCAGCGCCAAGATGGGGGACGAAAATGATCCTCCTGACAAAATATTATACAAATGTCAGGAAAAAGAAGAAAAAAGAGAGTGTAGTGCATTTGTGTGTGTGGTGTGTGGGATAGCCCTCCACCGGAGTTGTTTTGAAAAACCTAAAAAAGGAATCTGGCTGAGGTTCGCTTATAGTATGCTACAAGCATTTCGAAGGTGACATAACCGCAAAAATAACCGAAAGTGACATACAAAAACTCACTATTGAAGACACAAAAGAAGCTCTAATAAATATGTCCTATAAAACATGGGATTATGAGAATATAAAAGAACAAAATAAATTACTTAAAGAACTCAACGAGACACTGAAGGATACGAATAAATTACTTGAAGAAAAAAACGAAAACCTCGAAAAGAAAACCAACACATCTTCCTACGCCAATGTAGTAAGCAACCAATACACAAACAAAACAAATATTGAAAAAGTTCCAATGTTTATCGTTAAACCCAATACACACAGAAACACAGAAGAGATTATCAAAGATATAAATGAAAGCATTAAAACTCTGAAAATTGGTGTAAACAAAACAACTAAACAGAAAGATGGAATTATAAGAATGAGATGTAGAAAGTAAGACGAAAACAAGGAATTTACAGAAAAAATAAAAGACATTTTCGAAAACAAATATACCGGGTGTCCCATTTTAAAGTACCACCTGATTTATTTCGAAAAAGACTGCTCTGATCGAAAATTGACTCAAGTGAAACTTCTAGGGTTCGAAGGGGGACGTTCGAAAAAAAAATTTTTTTCAGTCTCAAATTCAAAATGGCGGCGCTACGATGGCAGACATGTTTTTTTTAAATGGGAACATTCTTGCATGCGCGCAAAACTTTGAACCCTTCCTCAAGATATTCGAATATCCCACCATTCATGTTCAAACATGCCTGAGCCCTTCTCTCAAAACCGTCAACTGTTCTTAGTAGAACTTCTCTTGAGATCACTCGGCAGGCTGCTCTGATTCGTTCCATCATATTCTCTCGCGTTCTTACCTCCTCGTGGTACATCTTAGATAGCGCTGAAATAGTCAAAAATTGCGTTGTAACTCAAAAATTACTGACTTAACCCGAAAAACGGTCATGCAAAAGTTGTTAGTTTTGATGTGATGAATTTTTTGGTAGAAGAAAAAAGTCATGTTCCCATTTAAAAAAAACATGTCTGCCATCGTAGCGCCGCCATTTCGAATTTGAGACTGGAAAACAATTTTTTTTTCGAACGTCCCCGTTTGAGCCCTAGAAGTTTCACTCGAGTCAATTTTCGATCAGAGCAGTCTTTTTCGAGATAAATCAGGTGGTACTTTAAAATGGGACACCTGGTACATGTGAACAAGAAGAATTATGGAAACCAGTCATTAAAATCGTTGAAATAAATGAAAAATACACTAAAGAAGAACTCACAAATACTATAATACAACAAAACTTCACAAACGATATCAAGGAAAAAGATATTGAAGTAACCTACCGAAACACATTGAAAAAAAAAATACGTACACTGCTTACATGCAAGTCAGCCCAAAAATTTATACTCTGACTACGACAAAAAAAAATTGTATATTGGAATGCAAGCTTGCAAAACTTACAACCAATTAAACTTAGGAAGGTGCTGGAAATGCGAAGGGTATGGGCACTCTGCGAACACATGCGACCAAATTAGATGCGAATATTGCGCTGAAAACCACTCGTCTGACAAATGTCAAAATAAGCACAAAAAAAGGTGTATAAACTGCCTAAACTTCAATGAAAAATACAAAACAACAAGACACACAACATATGCCCTCGGAGGAAAAAACATGCGAAACTCTTCAGGACAGGAAAAAATACATTATATCCAGAACAGGTTTTACCGCAGGGAAAATTATCGAATAATCTAATTAAATAATGGAACTTTACAAAGCGTTTGAAACCATAAAAACGACTACCTTAGAATGTAAAAAATATCTAAACGAAGGCCTTGAAGGACTTATAATTACGCATATTAATATCTGCAGTTTAAATAAACATTTCGAGGAACTTATACTAATGATAGCAGAATTGGACGAACTTCTAGACGTCATCATATTCACCGGAACATTGCAAGTAAACGAAAAATTGTATATAATACCAGGATTACCAGGATACCAAGTGTCCTATAATAATGGACAATTAAACAAGAACGATGGAGTAATAACGTATGTCAAAAATGGCCTCCAAAATGAACATACAACTGAACAAATTGGTGAAGTAACAGTGAATATAAAAAAAAGTGTGTGTATCAGCTCCGACGCACGACCGGAGTTTACTCCATACAAACGATAATTATGATATATATCGAATAGAAAAAGAGGGTAAATGAACGCATCTTCCAAAATGATAAGAGAAACAAACATATATCTGTAATTATTCGGATTATTTATATTACTTCTATAAAAGCGTTGTACATAAAAATACAAGTATCAATGCATAGAAGTACAAGAAAACTTTAAAATCAAAACATTAAAAGTTTATGGTTAGGTTGCTGTTTGTGTACGTTGTATCGATACAATAAATGCTACTATATGTATTTATTATACAGAATGCATACTAGGTTGATTCAAAAAAAACGGCTATTTTTTTTTTTCAAAATCCTCACATAAAAACTTTCGAGAAGGTGTGAAAAGACGCCTGTAAAAAGCAGAGCCCTTAATATTATTATTAAGAGGTCGCCCATCGGGAATTTCTATTTCCCGTTTAAATAACACAGGAATAAATTTTTTTAAATTTTGCAATTTCGTATTTTCGCAACGGCTCATTGAATTAGCGGACCACAGCATATTTTTGTAGGAAATTTGACGCTCTACAAAAAAAGTCCTTACAAAGTTTTCGATAGTCACACTCCTTCAAAAGTTATTCGAGGTCAAAGTTGAACTTACAAAAAAATTAAATGTTTTTTTTTTTTCGATGATACTATGAATCTTTTCTCATTATTTTGTTTTAAAGATATATTTAATAATTATATCTTACTCTAATTGGGCTTTTTCAATCATTAATTTTCCCATCGAGTCAATATAAAGTTACCTTACAAAAATGCGATGTTAAATAATAAACATGTTATCATGGAGAATCCATAACTGATGCACTTGACTATTTAAAAATGTAATTGTTCCGAAATCTATCCTCTTTATAACAAAATAATGGGAAAAGATTCATAGTATCATCGAAAAACAGAAAAAACATTTAATTTTTTTGTAAGCTCAACTTTGACCTCGAATAACTTTTGATGGAGTGTGACTATCGAAAACTTTATAAGAACTTTTTTTGTAGAGCGTCAAATTTCCTTCAAAAATATGCTTTAGTCCGCTAATTCAATGAGCCGTTGCAAAAATACAAAATTGCAAAATTTTAAAAAATTTATTCCTGTGTTATTTAAACGGGAAATAGAAATTCCCGATGCGCGACCTCTTAATAATGATATTAAGGGCTCTGCTTTTTACAGGCGTCTTTTTACACCTTCTCGGAAGTTTTTATGTGAGGATTTTGAAAGAAAAAAATTGGCCGTTTTTTTTGAATCAGCCTAATGCATACCCTGTACTCGGCAGCAGTATATGTACAAGTTGCGGCAGAACTTCGTAACACGCAGGGACACAACACACACGTACAATTATACGTACACATTCAACTCTCACACCAGAGGTAGTGAACTACACAGTGAGACTACGAAGCACCGCACAAAGAGGAGACCCCGAGTATAGGATACGATGTGTAATGTATTCCATCTCATTCTTTTGCACGTTCAATATATATGTTTGTCTCTTTCTATAACGCCTCAAGTTTTCGTGTTACACTTCATTTTACTCCTCATATAATTTCCGTACCGGGCCCTATAACTCAAATCATTTCTTAAGGAGTAAACTCCAAAAAATTTACAAGTGATTATCCTGTATACTTCGCAGGGAAAACTCTGGGAGTTTCTTACAGCAGGGAAAAGTCAGGGAATTTTGAAAATAAGACTGTAATTTTAAGTTTCTTGAAAAAATAAACTCGTTCTTATACGTACATTACTTGATATCAAACCTCCTTTCGTTTTTTTCTTACTGAAAATCGCTGGCTGTTGTTTGTAAATTAGTAGCGGGCAGTAAATTAATTACTAGGTAATATTGAATGTTATTAGTATTAATATGCAAAAAAATTGTCATTAATCAGCGGCATATTTTTTGGAAGGTTACCGAAAAAAATTCTATTTTCAGGCTGGAACACCTGGAAATGACTATGTCAATTGCAAGACACGATCGCTGATTTGAATAAACGTAATCGTGTTAGTGCTGAAATTGCATAAGATTTAAGGGTAATCATAGAAAATTGTCTACTTACTTTTTATCACCTTTGCTGATATGAGAAAAGTATGTGTTCCGATCAAAAAATACTTTTTCTAATTTCAATGAAATTTAACGTTTTCAAAGCTCTAGAATTCGAAAAACAAGTTTTTAGTCAGCTGTCAGTCGGTTAAGGTTGCGATGAAGGTCTTATTCACCCCTTAAGGCCCTTATTTTTTAAATCCGCATAGTTTTCAGTCTACACGAAGCTGCCACGAAGACCTCAATCATTCTCCAAGGCCCTCCTTCAATAAATATTTCTATATATCTCTGACAAGGAAGGTATCCCAGCCCGAACTCTCCGATTTCATTTCTTTTATAATATGTTATAGTAGACTAAAAACTAAGCGACACGTATTTTTTTTTACCGGCCATGAAACATTTTAAGGGGGTGAAACCACCCTTCAAAGTGAGGCTTGTCAAGATGCGATTTGGCAGTTTCACCCACAAGAACATAATATTGTTCAACCAATCCAACTGGAAAAGTTTTCTGCTGGATAGGTAAAGTATGCATAATGTCACCTTCTATTATTTGGGCATTAGTATCTTTGTATGGTTCTTGAAAATCTAGGGATTCTTCAATCGTCATTTCCACGCCATTAAATTCATCCATCGCGGCCAATAAAATATCTTCGATGTTCTCTTTTAGTTCATTAAACGGAAGATAAACAGCGTTCAAGGATTGTTACCTCCTCCAATATTTTTTTATGAGAAAGTCCGAATATATGTCGTATTTCCATCGTGTTCATACGCATTGTATATTTTTTCAGATTTTTAAACTAGAATTTGACCATTTTCTCGCGTAAACGCAAGATAAACAGCGTTCAAAGGTAGTTACCCCGGCTAATATTTTTTTTCGGGAAAATCCAAAAACACGTAAATTTTCTTTTGTTTTCATACGCAATATATATTTTTTCAGATTTCTAGACTCGAATTTGACAATTTTTTGCATAAATGTGATTATATGTCGGCTGGCTCAACCCCATAATTTTTTTTTTTTTTTTTTGGAAAATACTTTTTCCATTTCTCTTCATGAGAAAACTTTTCCAGTTGGATTCGATAAAAAATATTATGTTCTTGTAGGTGAAACTGCCAAATTGCCTCTTGACATGCCTCACTTTGAAGGGTGGTTTCACCCCCTTAAAGTGTTTCATGGCCGATAAGAAAAATACGTGTCGCTTAGTTTTTAGTCAACTATAACATATTACAAAAGAAATCAAATCAGAGAGTTCGGGCTGGGGGTATCCCTTGTGAATAAAGGGTCATGAACATTCTAAGCCCAAGTTATGTAGAAGATCGATTTGTTTTTCTTAGAGACAAACGTTCAAATTTAACGGGACGTAGCAATTGTTGATCCTTATCATTTGGTTGCCAAGTCTTGTTAGTTCCAAATTTTTCATGTAGCCGTTTTGTTTGTCCGACAAGCTCTTTCCTTTTCATTGCGAAGAAAAGTATCTCGAGAAAACTGTTTTTCCGGCGTGTATAAAATGAAATTGACTACCCTGTGTTTGTCATCATTTATTAACCACTCTTGAAAATTTCTATTGATTATTTCTATTGATAATTTAAAAAATTAAGTTCACAACACGGTTTTAATTTCATGTATTTTATTGCCTTTGCTAGTTCAAAAATTGCAATCGCTAAATTTGTCCACTAATAGAGTGATTAAATTATTCTGAGACTACAGAGATAATCGAGGACGGAAAATAGAAATGTTATAAATCGTTATTAGTCTATACAATGTATTAAATATATTCATTTATAATTTTTTTAAATAAAAGTATCGAAGTATTTCCTGGAAGTGTATATTTACGTAATTTTTGACAAAAATACAAACAATACTTTTGAATTATACGTTTGAAAACATTATTTACACAATTCATTATAGTCAAAGGTTTTTTTGTAACATGTTTATAGAGTACTTTACCACCAGCATTAATGAGACTCATTGTCAATGGAAGAATCTCTGAGGGAATGAAATTGCAATATAATTCTGAGATTAAAAAGTACTTGCTCCAATTGCTATTTTACTCTACCCAAGCTTATGAATTCGTCCGCTCTAAATTTAAGAATACACTGCCTCATCCCGGAACAATTCGCAAATGGTTGTGCACGTCTGAAGTTTGCACAGGTTACCACATGGAAATTTTCGAAACATTGAAGATATGCAGCAAAACAACAGGAAAACCTTCAAAATGCAGTCTGGTCCTTGATGAGATGCATATCAAAACCTAATTTGGATATATAGATATTGTTTGCGCTCGGCATCGATGGCGGTAAGAGATTTTTTACCAACGAGGGTTGTAAATCCTCGTCAAACCAATCGGGAAAGATTTTCGATGCACTGGCTTTCTTGAGACAATTGGGTTTGACTCAAAGATGACTCAATGTTATAAGGTTTAAGTCAACAAATATATTTATTAACAGGCTTGAAGTAAATTGAATACACTGTTGAGTTCGGTTGTATGAGATTCACGCGGGGTAGTGAGAAGAAGTTGTGACAGTAGAGTAAGTTGGTCTTCTCTTCGCGTTGGTCGAAACGAATCTGATCTTAAAGGTAGGTTTTAAAAATTAACTAAGTTCCGATGGCCAAAAAACTACTGGAAGGGGTAGGATTGTCCCTTGAGAGAAGGGATGAATTTTGCTTGGGAGTGGGAGTGAGCACGTGAGCCAGAAGCAGAAACGTACATTCCCAATGTGCGATGCACGTGCGGGCGTTTTAGGATACACGTCATAAAAAAACAAGGAACGAAAGGTGTAGATTAGAGGATTGGTAGGTAGGCAAAGGTATTTGCGAGTAGAAAGTAGAGAATTTGTCGAGATTGTAAGACTGGCTGCCAGATGTGGCAGACCGGCGTAAGGAGTATCCTTTTTTGCAAATCAGTCGACGCAATTCGTCCATAAGGGATGGGAACTTCCAGCAGTTGAGTAGTTTATGACCTTAAAACGTGACTAAAATGTCCACGCAGAGATCAGGATTAAAGACTGTAAAACGTGAAAAAGAATGCCGCTAATTTACAGCGCGGATTCAACAGATATAGAGATTAATCCGGAAAATGACAGGATGATTGTCGAAGAAAATAATATATTGACAACTAAAGCTTACGTATATATGCTGGTGGCTTGGAACGTTGATTGGAAAGTGCCTACAGCGTCTTTTCTAATAAGTTCACCAAATGGAAACGAACGAGCTAACATTCTATCTACTCAACTTACTCTTCTACGTGAGTATGGTGTGAGAGTACATTCAATCACCTTTGATGGGTAGCTTCATACCAATATGATGGTAGAAAGTTTGGGAGCTGATACCGATCCAACTTTACCTGGTTACAAACCATTTTTTTTTTTTTTGTATCCAAAAAGTGGAAAACCGACTCGGATATTTCCAGACCCAAGTCACATGCTGAAAAATGTAAGGAACGCTCTCGAAAGTAAATGTATCTTTTGGGACAGCGAAGGTCAAAAAGTGGATTGGACTGATATTATCACATTACACGAGAATCAAAAGGAATTAGATTTACATTTACATTACATTTACATTAGGCATGAAAATTACTGACAGACTCATTAAATTTTACGAAATCAAAATGAAAGTCAAATTCACCGCACTTTGAGTAATCCTATGAAAGATACTTTCTGTTTTTTACAAAGACAGGGTTACGTTTTCGGCAACGTTAAAGGAACTAAAATTTTGCAGTATCTTTAACGACGCCTTCGGGGGCATCCATTATTCACGTGAGACTCACGATGGGGAGGAGGGGTACTTGAAAATATCACAATTGATCATACGGGGGGAGGGAGGGGTCTCGGACGTGTATTTTTTGGTGCATTTTTTCTAAAAACACCGAGTATATTTAGAGATTTTTATTGGTTTTATCACATTTTTAACCCATGCACGCGAGTAGTCGATCGGCGAGAAAAATCACGTAATAACGGGCAAGGGGGGGAGGGTTCACCAAAACCTCATGTGTGATCACGGAGGGGGAGGGGGGGGATCTAAAATTGATTATAAAGGCATTACGTGATTAATGGATGCCCCCTTCGATATGTTAAATTGCAGGCAACGATACCAAAAATAATGAAATCAAACAGCCATGCAGAATACCACTAATGGAAACAAAAAAAGAGAAGCTTCAAAAACGTGCAAATGACATTACTCTTTACATGATTGGATTAAACATGACAACATCATTGGATTAAACGTGACAACATCATGGATTTGAATACTTGTTGACTTATAAATTACTCCAAGATCAATTAGAATCATTTTTCTCGTGCATTGGAATGAGAGGAGGGTTTAATAACAGCCTCAAATGCTACCAATTTCAATATGCCATGAGAAAGTTGATCATGCACGATCAAATTCGTCAAATAGAAACTGGCAATTGCTTATCTGATGAGGGTTTTACCTGATGACATACCAGTTCTCCAGGTATCGAATTTAAAAAAAATAATAATTTCGCACGAATTGTTTTATTTCTCAGTATAAAAGTACTATCATTTATGTGGTAAAATACAATATTCATTTATTGCGCTATCGTAGACAAACATGACAATTTATATTACATAAATAATATGCCCTTTGATTTTCACGATGTCTTTTTCTTTTTTCTTCTTCTTTTTCTTCCTTCGAACCTTTTTTTTCACATTTTTTCTACGCTGACGCCATGCACATTGATATTTCCGATTTTTAATCCTTTTTTTCTTTTGCTTTTCTGAAAAACGAAGATTATTTATTATTATTTTATTTCATTTATTTTCATTTGAAATTATTTGTTTGGTATCGTATTTTTTATGATTTTATACGTAATACACGTTTTTACACTCGATTAGCAAAGCACTGGATAAGCCAATGTGGTCAGTATCACAATTGATACTCCTAATATCAAGAACCAATGAGTCACGCGCGCATTGCTTTAATGTATTAATAAAAAAGAAACGATTTCCCTCAAATATGTCGCTAAAATTTGTCGCGCGTATATATAGATTAACGCTATAAAGTATCAACATATTACAAATATTACATCTGTAGTGTGTAGGTACATATGTATATTTTTATAAAGTACTCACTTATTTTCTTTCGATATTTCTTCGTCCCTTTTTTCGTTAATAAATGCACTTTCTTCCATTTCCATCTTTTAAGCACTTTATATACACGAATTTCACAAGTAGTATACAAACGATTGACATATCAGCAGTCACCATCTGTGGATGCGCGTAGGAGGCTGTAGTACAAACACACACGCGCAGGCGCCCAGCGCCACTCAAACGAGACAGACGGAGCAGGCATACATTTTCGCCGTACGGTAGAAAGAGAGTTTAACATTTTGTACCCATATAAAAAAGTGCCAAGCGCCGCTAAAGAAGTTTTCACTTCAAAAAAGCTAACACGACTAAGGACATGGAATACGAGAAAGTTCAAGACTTGTTCCATTTTGATGTCGAAATTCGAGTTCATTTCCACTGGTACAGAGACTTGTACAGATTAATGAAAAATTTGTCTCAGCGGAGCGTTTTATAGAAAATGAAGATCATTATAAATTGTTAACATTGTATTGTGTATGTGTGATTAAGCCTGATGTGTGTATGTGTGCAAGTACCGAGCGCGAGCGAGCGTCGACGGCGTCGTTAGTCAGTCGACTCCAGAGCCTTGTACGATGAACGTCGCAAATATACAACACTACTAGTATAGTCAAGAAACTCGAGACAAGTACATTTTCTCGAGAGCCCGCGACACTCTTACCAGAGACAACGAAGATCGGGTCACATAGAAGCGTACGGCCTGCAAGCTATTTGAAGCAAGAAAAGTTGGGGTGCTCGGACGAGCTATCACCCCAACAGCTAGATGTCGGTAGTGGCGCCTTTGCTTGTGTGGCTCACGTACAGCGCTCTATACTAATGCGTACAGTGTCGGTGTGTCGGCTCCGGCCGGCGAGTTGAGGTGATCGTGCTAACTCTCTATTGTCAACCGACGGTAAAGCCATCTTATGGATTTACGAATCGCGGAAAGTTTTGCTTCAAGCGGCCCATAAGCCGTACGCTTCTATGTGACTCGATCTTCGTTGCCAGAAATGAGTAGGGAGATCTCCAACGCTCGGCTTTTCGTGATACCCGCTAGGTTGGAGCGTCGACGTGACACCTAGGCGGCCACGCACCGAAGGTGGCCCATTTCCGACCGGATACCTAGGCGGCCATGCACCGAAGGTGGCCCACAATCGTGTATATATAGATATACTTGGTCGCTTGAGCAAGTGGTTGCCAATCGCATCCTTGTCCCCGCTCGCACAGATGTTTCCAGGAATGCAAGAATTGGGATTGTTTGAAGTGAAAACTTCTTTAGCGGCGCTTGGCACTTTTTTAGATGTATACAAAATGTTAAACTCGCGTCAGATCCGTAGCGAGTCAGATCCGTAGAGCGTCAGATTCGTAGCGCGTCAGATCCATAGCCTGATCGAAAAAGCGTGAGACGGATGGAGAGGGGGTAATATCCCCCTCTCTTTCTACCGTACGGCGAGAATGTATGCCTGCTCCGTCTGTCTCGTTTGAGTGGCGCTGAGCGCCTGCGCGTGTGTGTTTGTACTACAGCCTCCTACGCGCATCCACAGATGGTGACTGCTGATGTGCCAATCGTTTGTATGCTTGTGAAATTCGTGTATATAAAGTGCTTAAAAGATGGAAATGGAAGAAAGTGCATTTATTAACGGAAAAAGTGAGTACTTTATAAAAATATACATATGTACCTACACATTACAGATGTAATATTTGTAATATGTTGATACTTTATAGCGTTAATCTATACTGGGTGTCCCATTTTAATCTTACATCTAAATTATCTCGAAAAATATTGCTCTGATCAAATTTTGTTTGAAACAAAAGTTTTAGAGTTCAAAGGGGGACATTCAAAAAAAAAATGAGCCATCACGGGACGCCTGGCAGATGTGAAACATCGACATTATTTTGTAAAGTTAAAATTAATTATAATTAATAATCAATTCAAAAAAATTAAAATTAATTAAAATTAATAATCCATTAAAATAAAAATCAGTATAATTTTACATTTACTGGCGTTAAAACACACCAAATATACGCGTGCTTAATGCACAGATAAATGCACACTTTAATTATAAAAATATAATTAACTTACTGATGACTTGATAGTGTGTCATCGGGTGATTTTGCTTTTTTTGCAGGAGGCTGATCACTTTCACTGTCTAAATTATTACTGTCAGACATTTTATTATCAGAATAATTTGTTTTCAAGTAAAACACAGGTTATGTGTACTGTAGTAAACAAAAACAAAACACTGTATACACTCCGGGAGTATACAATGCACAGTCGATTGCGCACACGGAAAAAAAAATTCAGCTCGTGGAACTAAATATTAGATAGTTACTTGTAAACAGTTCGTCGAACTAAACGTTCTGTTATTGGAAGAGCACTGCATGGTTCGTATAACTGACTGTTCAGCTCTCTCAGCTAAACAGCTTCGTTCGAAGAGCTAGACCAGAATTTTTCGGCTCCGCTCACAGCGCTTATTATTAAATAGTACAATTATATTGCTATTAGTATTATTTTTCATCATTATTATCATTATTTATTCAGTGTCATTTACATATTTGAATGGACTATTTAAACAATTATCTATCAACTGTATTTAAATCATACTCATGAAATTTGAAGGTTATGAAATATGTCACCGCACCAGAGCACAGCGCAACTTACAGCTCTTAGAGCAAAACCATTCAGCTGTGAGAGCTGAACAACTTGCAGCTATCAGAGCTGACTAATATATAGTTGCTGTAACTACAAGATAGACCGTAGAGTGCGTATAGTTACTGGAGCTGTAGAATACAGCTCGCCGAACAGAATTTTTTTTTCCGTGCACGGCGACGCGTCGCCACACCGTACTACCATCATATAGCGTGGCGACGCGTCGCCACGGCTTGCGTCGCCACGCCAGAAATCTGTTTTACGTGCGGCTATAGATGTTTCACATCAAAAAATTTTGTTGAAGGTCCCAAATTTACAATAGCGACGCTACGATGGCTGACATGGTTTTTTTTAAGGGAAACCTAACTTTTTTTTATGACAAAACAATGCATTGCATTGAAACTAACACCTTTTGTAAGAAACATTTTTCGATTCAGATTGTGGTTTTCATGTTGGAACTCCATTTTTGACTATTTAGCGCTGTCCGGAAGGTATCATACAAAACCCAAACAAACCCAAATAAACCCAAACGAACCCAAACAAACCCATACAAACCCAAACAAACCCAAACAAACCCAAACAAACCCAAACGAACCCAAACAAACCCAAACAAACCCAAACAAACCCAAACAACCCAAGCGCTAAATAGTCAAAAATGGAGTTCCAACATGAAAACCACAATCTGAATCAAAAAATGTTTCTTACAAAAGTTGTTAGTTTCAATGCAATGCATTGTTTTGTCATAAAAAAAAGTTAGGTTTCCCTTAAAAAAACCATGTCAGCCATCGTAGCGTCGCTATTGTAAATTTGGGACCTTCACCAAAATTTTTTTTGAACGTCCCCCTTTGAACTCTAAAACTTTTGTTTTAAACAAAATTTGATCAGAGCAATATTTTTCGAGATAATTCAGATGTAAGATTAAAATGGGACACCCAGTATATACGCGCGACAAATTTTAGCGACATATTTCAGGGAAATCGTTTCTTTTTCAATAATACATTAAAGCAATGCGCGCGTGACTCATTGGTTCTTGATATTAGGAGTATCAATTGTGATACTGACCACATTGGCTTATCCAGTGCTTTGCTAATCGAGTGTAAAAACGTGTATTACGTATAAAATCATAAAAAATACGATACCAAACAAATAATTTCAAATGAAAATAAATGAAATAAAATAATAATAAATAATCTTCGTTTTTCAGAAAAACAAAAGAAAAAAAGTATTAAAAAAAAGTGTGTGTGTCAGCTCCAACGTGTTTACTCCTTACGAATGATAATTATGATATTGTAACATTCTTGGACGTTACGGAAATAAATATGGATCCGTGAGTTTGATTATCAAGCCAAAATCAAAGGCGTAAATAAAATGTGAAAAAGCTTTAATTGCAAGATATGTGTTTCTCGTTTTAAGTCTGAAACAAGACTGTTTTTACAATAATGTTGGTTGACGCAGCAACCTTATTCATTTTAAAGACATAAGAGGTTTAAATACGTCTTTTATCTATGATGACTACTAGATCATTAAAAGGGGGCGAAACGGGTGATTTCACCCTTTGTAACAATATATTGAATAGAAAAAGAGGGTAAATGAACGCATCTTCCAAAATGATCAGAGAAACAAACATATATCTGTAATTATTCGGATTATTTATATTACTTTAAAAATTTCCAAATTTTGAGTGCATATTCGTAATAAGTGACCGCAAAAATCCCTGAGTACCAACTTTCGTTCCCGTTAAACGACTTTTTACATTTTCGGTCCGCCATATTGGATCCGCCATCCTGAATTTCTAACTTTTGAGTGCAGGTCGTGATTAGCGACTCCGAAAACTTTCGAGTGCCAACTTTCGTTTTCGTCAAGCGACTTTTTGCATTTTGGTCTGCCATATTGGATCCGCCATCTCGAATTTCTAACTTTTGAGTGCAGATTCGTAATTAGCGACCCCGAAAACCCCCGAGTACCAACTTCTGCTCTTGTCAAACGACTCTATGCGTTTTGGTCCACCATATTGGATCCGCCATCCTGAATTTCTAACTTTTGAGTGCAGGTCGTGATTAGCGACTCCGAAAACTTTCGAGTGCCAGCTTTCGCTTTCGTCAAGCGACTTTTTGCATTTTGGTCTGCCATATTGGATCCGCCATCTCGAATTTCTAACTTTTGAGTGCAGATTCGTAATTAGCGACCCCGAAAACCCCCGTGTACCAACTTCTGCTCTTGTCAAACGACTCTATGCGTTTTGGTCCGCCATATTGGATCCACCATTTTGAATTTCTAACTTTTGAGCAGCCCCCTGACACAAGCTGCTAAAAGTGGTTCGCAAAATGTCCCTCGATTTTGCCGCCAATTTCCACCACTGGTAGCGCTAGTAGATACCTGACGAGCTTGCGAGCGGTCAGCGAGGGCAGCGAGCGTGTCAGAAGTCTACTAGCGCCACGTAGAGGAACTAAAAAATGGGGACAAGACGCGTACAATTTTTTAGTATACGAGCAGTAGTGAGTGTCAGGGGGCTGCTTTTGATTGCGGATTCGTAAGCAGCGACCCTGAAAGCCCCCGAGTACCAACCTTCGCTTTTGTCAAACGACTTTTTGCGTTTTGGTCCGCCATATTGGATCCGCCATTTTGAATTTCTAACTTTTGAGTGCGGATTCGTAATCAGCGACTCTAAAAACCCCCGAGTACCAACTTTCGCTCTTGTTAAACGACTTTTTGCGTTTTGATCCGCCATATTGGATCCGCCGTCTTGAATTTCTAACTTTTGAGTGCGGATTCATGATCAGCGACCCTGAAAACCCCCGCGTACCAACTTTCGCTCTCGTCAAACGAGTTTTTGCACGTTTGGTCCGCCATATTAAATCCGCCATCTTGAATTTTCAAATTTTGAGTGCAGATTCGTAATCAGCGACCCCAAAAACCCTCGAGTACAAAATTCAAGTCGATAGTAAGTAAGGAAAAATGTTTGCCGCTAAGGGTTAATATAAGTAATGAAAATAATATTGTTACAAAGGGTGAAATCACCCCTTTTGCCCCCTCTTTAATGATATAGTAGTCATCATAGATAAAAGACGTTTATAAACCTCTTATGTCTTTCAAAAGAATAAGGTTGCTGCGTCAACCAACATTATTGTAAAAACAGTCTTGTTTCAGACTTTAAACGAGAAACACATATTACGCAATTAAAGCATTTTCACAACATTTTATTCACGCTCTTGATTTTTGACTTGATAATTAAACTCGCGGATCCATATTTATTTCCGTAACGTCAAAGAACGTTACAATATATAAATATAAAATATATTAAATCAATCAATCAAAAATAATAAAAACACTAAATAGAAGATCTAGTTGTTCGTATTTGAAATGTATATTATTCATAAATGTAAACGATAAGCTTACCAATTAACCGCATCCATGTGTTTTTCGGATTCTTCTTCATTATCATCTAAATCAATTTCTTCCATATTTTCAAATATCTTGACGTAATAACGTCACGTCTTATAAATTCATACGCAGGCACACAACACACGATAGCGCAATAAATGAATATTGTATTTTATCACATAAATGATAGTACTTTTATACTGATAGATAAAATAATTCGTGCGAAATTATTCCCTAACCATTCCAAAATATTCAAAAATGGACAACGTTGATGTTTAAGTTTTCACTTCTGCCGGCACTCCCGGAGTGCAACCCGTCCTTTTTTTTTATTTTTTTTTTTACTCTTTCGATTGAGACTATAACGAAGGCTGTGGCTATAAGAATATCGCCGATATAGCTTTATAAAAGGATCGACTTCGTTTCATTCATTATTATAGAATTTCGTCGTCATCGCACACTTTTTATTATTATGATTATTTACGCATGGAAGTCGCCATGACACCCCGCAACGAAACTGAAGTCAGCCGCACTCCGTCGATGCTGTAGATTTCTTTTAGGGTTACACCAACATGATGATCATAAATATGAGCTTCGTGGATAATACAGATCGCACGTTCTCTGTTGTTTGCGTGTGTGCGGTACTCGTATTTGAGTTAGAACGTAGTTGCGCGGGCATACCTACACAGCAAAACGCTCAGCTCACGGACGCACGCACACCACACACCGTCGGCCACGAGCGGCTAACCCCAGCGTTCCAACAGACACTGGGTGGATCAGGTATATATATGGGACATTCTATAAAAATTCAACATATCCATTCGTTATCGTATGATATAATAATTTATATGAAACATTATATCAATACGACAACGAATGAACCTGAAATGTTTGGGACTCCGGATTTTGTACGTAGGCTCGTAGTGAGTAAAATAATGAGCGGAATGAAAAGAAATATATGAATGAAGATTCAATAGGGAAAATTTAACAGAGCCTCATTCTATATAATACAAACGAATTTTGTTTTTTTTTTTTTAATTGTTATTCATTCCTTTCCATTATCCAAGTAATGAATTGTTTAAGCAAAAATTTGTTCCACGGATCTCTAGTAACTTCTTTTATTTCATATGAAATGAATTCATTGATTTTTCAAAATACGTATGAGTTTTTTTTTAGAATTTCCGGCGATTTTGAATATTAAAAATACTAATACTTTGCAAAAAGTCGTGAAATAAACCCCAGAAACACCAAAAATGGTGTAAAAAACTGGAGACAAGTACATTTACGTAAGTAGCTTTATCTATATCCCCACAAAAAAAATGTAAAATGAAACTCTGAAAATACACCAAAAAAATTATGTACAAAAATTTGAATCAAGTCAGTTCTCATATAATAAAGTATATATAGTCTTCTACATATCCTTTGCAGAAAGTTGTGTAATAAATTGATAACATCTGAAGCATGTGTCGCCAAGCACATTTGGTTTGCTGATTCAACGTCATTCATTTTTCAATCAGATAGTAATTATTGAGCTGAGGTGCTTCAGTTCAAAAACGCAAACATCTTATTCGATGTAAAAAATGTAAAAAATGTAATCAAAAAAATAAAAAGTACTAAGAAAGTTCAGCTTTTTCTCTAAACCATAAAATAATAGATATAAAATGTATAATAGAAAATAAAATGATATAAAAATAAAAATTGTAAAATTAAAATTAATTAAAAAAAAAGAAATTATAACAAAACAAAACAAAAACAAAAAAAAGTACTTGGCGCGACTGCCTTAATATGAAGTGAAGTTTATAAATTAATGTATAAACTAATAGTCGCGCCAAGTACTTTTTTTTTGTTTTTGTTTTGTTTTGTTATAATTTCTTTTTGATGTGAAACATCTATAGCCGCACGTAAAACAGATTTCAGGCGTGGCGACCCAAGCCGTGGCGACGCGTCGCCGCGCGTGTTTTGTTTTTGTTTACTACAGTACACATAACCTGTGTTTAACTTGAAAACAAATTATTCTGATAATAAAATGTCTGACAGTAATAATTTAGAGAGTGAAAGTGATCAGCCTCCTGCAAAAAAAGCAAAATCACCCGATGACACACTATCAAGTCATCAGTAAGTTAATTATATTTTTATAATTAAAGTGTGCATTTATCTGTGCATTAAGCACGCGTATATTTGGTGTGTTTTAACGCCAGTAAATGTAAAATTATACTGATTTTTATTTTAATGGATTATTAATTTTAATTAATTTTAATTTTTTTAAATTGATTATTAATTATAATTAATTTTAACTTTACAAAATAATGTCGATGTTTCACATCTGCCAGGCGTCCCGTGATGGCTCATTTTTTTTTTTTCTTTTTAATTAATTTTAATTTTACAATTTTTATTTTTATATCATTTTATTTTCTTTTATACATTTTATATCTATTATTTTATGGTTTAGAGAAAAAGCTGAACTCTCTTAGTACTTTTTATTTTCTTGATTACATTTTTTGCATTTTTTACATCGAATAAGATGTTTGTGTTTTTGAATTGAAGCACCTCAGCTCAATAATTACTATATGATTGAAAAAATGAATGACGTTGAATCAGCAAACCACATGTGCTTGGCGACACATGCTTCCGATGTTATCAATTTATTTCACAACTTTTTGCAAAGGATATGTAGAAGACTATATACACTTTATTATATGAGAGCTGACTTGATTCAAATTTTTGTACATAATTTTTTTGTGTGTTTTCAGAGTTTCATTATACATTTTTTTTGTGGGGATATAGATAAAGCTACTTACGTAAATGTACTTGTCTCCAGTGTTTTACAACATTTTTGGTGTTTTTGGGGTTTATTATATATATTGTGTCGAAGTCATTCGTTACCCAGAAAAGTAAATTTGCTTATTGAATTTTGCAATACTCGTCTAGAAGATTGTGACTCCGAGGAAGATTATGTTCAAAAGAAAATAACGGCAGCCAATAAGCTTCGCGCCATTGGCATGCTTGTACCGGATGATTGGGTCGGAGCATTGATGTTGGCGGGATTGCCCGATTACTATAAGCCAATGATAATGGCGCTCGGCAACTCTGGACAAGTAATAACAACGGATTTAGTCAAGGCTCAAATATTGGAAGAAGTCAAATACAAAGGAATCCAGTAGCTGTGGTGGTGACGCGCACGGTCTGTATTCAAGAGTACCATTTAAAGGTGACCGGCGCGGCGCACGAAACCCTACAATAACAACAACAACAAGGCTTAGCTCAAACGTCAGTTATGTTATCATTGTCATCCTCATGGGCACCTAGCTGCTGATTGTCGCAGTAAACCATCATCACAACACTCTCGCACAGTAAGGTATGTGTATCATCTCAGCAGGACGACAACGAAGGAGACTGAGAGACTCAAGAGGACAGACAGAGTAAGTAGCGAATATGTGCAGTTTCGTCAGTTTCGTCGCAAGCGGAGACAACCTAACCCGTGAGTGGATCATGGACTCGGCGGCATCGAAGCACGTGTCCAACAACAAAGCGTACGTACTCGTATATAACTTGCGTCCCTCCAAAATAACTGAGGTTATATCAGCCGACAAGGCTCGTATGAAAGTAGAGGGAGAGGGCGATGTATGTATTACAGTAAAGTCGAAATCAGTTTTTTCTAAAGTTCATTTACAAAATGTTTTATATGTACCAAATTTAACAGCGAATTTAATTTCAATTAGTTGTTTAGATAAAAATGGTGCTCGCGTAGGTGTTGAAAATAATATGTGTGTTGTCTATAAAAATAATGTTAAAATACTTGAAGCGATTTTAGTCGAAAATGGAATTTATAAAATACCGAATTGTTTAAGTCTAAAGAAAATATCAGCTTAATCAATCAGCTGACGGCATTAAAATAATAAAATCTGAATTACCTACAACCTGTGATCCATGTATTTATGGTAAGTTAGTCAGAAAACCCTATCATTCATCTGATTCACGAGCAAGTAGAATTTTAGAGCTCGTACACACCGACGTTTGTCAAGGTGATAGATTATCAATCGAGGGTCATAAATATTTTCTTACTTTCGTGGATGACTACTCTCGAATGTTTTTTGTTTATCTCTTAAAAAATACGACTGAAGTAGTTACTTGTTTTGAAGATTTTATCAGTTTTATTCAGAATCAAACAGGACAAAAAATAAAGTCATTGAGAAGTGATAATGGGAAAGAGTACGTAAATGCCAATTTAAAAAAAAAATTTGCAAAAATTTGGGATTGAACATCAAACTACCGTTCCCTGTAATCCGCAGTCTAACGGGCGCGCGGAGAGAACAAATAGAATTCTCTTAGAGAAAGCTCGTTGCATGCTGCCGGATTCGGGTTTGGACAAATGTTTCTGGTCTTATGCAATAGCGACAGCAGCATATTTGTCCAATCGATCTCCTAAGCGAATTTTAAATAATAAAACTTCTTATGAGGCATGGTATCAAACAAAACCTGATTTATCGCATCTCAAAATTTTTGGCTGCAAAGCATATTCCCATATACCTGATCAACTAAGAAAAAAATTTCAAGAAAAAGCCATTGAATGTATTTATTTAGGTTATGGTAAAGACAAAAATACATGTATTTTATGGAATATTTCACAAAAAAAATCTTTCACCAGCAGAAATGTAACTTTTAATGAAAATACAGATGATCCAGATAATAACATTGTAAATTTACCAATAGATTATGAAAACACTACAGTACCTGAAAATTCGAACGAAACATTATCTGAAACTCGAAAAGTACCCGAAATAGCCATAGAAAATTTCGAAACTCCAGATCAGTCTCAATCGGATTTAATGGAAGTTGATGAAAATAATTTACAAATCAATAATAATAGTGACCGAAATAATGATCCGATCGAGTCTGATCAGGAAGATGGTGCTTCTTTGAATTTGTCTCGAGAATTGCGAAGATCCTCTCGAGCCAATAAAGGCAAACCAAATAAATACAAAGATTATGCAACAAGCTTTAACACTACTCAACCTACTATATTGACAGATCCCGGTTCGTATGAAGAAGCTGTAAATGCTCCAGCTTCGTTTGAGTGGCGTAAAGCCATGGAAAAAGAATACTTATCAATACTATCACACGATACTTGGGAGTTAGTAGATCCTCCACCTAAAGCGAATATTGTCGGATCAAAATGGGTTTTCAAGCGTAAAAATCCTAATACTTTGGATGTATATAAAGCACGGTTAGTAGCACAAGGGTTTTCGCAAAAACCAGGGGTAGATTTTGATTTGTTTTCTTCACCGGTAGTAAGATATACAACAATTCGAGCTTTGATTGCATTAGCTTGTAAATTAGATCTGCATATACGACATTTAGACATAAGTACAGCTTTCCTTCATGGTGATCTCAAACATGAAATTTATATACAGCAACCAAAAGGATTTATTGCGCCACAAATAAAGAATAAAGTATGTAGATTAAAAAAAAGCCTCATATGGACTGAAACAAGGTAGTCGAGTATGGTATGAGAAATTACATAAAAGTCTTATAGAAATGTCCTTGCAACAGTGTCGACAAGATCCATGGGTTTATTATATAATAAAATCAAATATTATTTTCATTGTAGCAGTATTTTTAGATGATATGTTTGTATTTTATAATTCATTAGATCACATGCAAGAATTTCTCAATAGAATGTCAGAAAAATTCAAATGAAGGATTTGGGAGATGCTAAGGAATGTTTAGGTATTCAAATTATTAGAAGTGAAGGAAAAATTCAGATTCATCAACATAATTATATTTCAAAAATTCTAAAAAAATATGCCATGGAAGAATGTAATGAATCTACAATACCTATGGCAGTGGGGACTTTTTTTATTCCTAGCAACCCTCAAAGTCTATCACAAGATGATAAATTAAAATTAATACCCTACCAAAATGCAATAGGATCATTAATATTTTTAGCACAAGCGACAAGACCAGACCTAAGTTTCTCTGTTGGATTATTAAGTAGATATAATACTAAGTATACTCTGGCACATTGGGAAGCATTAAAATATATTTTACGTTATTTAAAGAAAACATCTGATTTAGGAATTACTTATAAAAGAGATTCAAATGTATTAGTAAAAAGATATTGCGATGCTAGTTATGCTTCTGATAAAATTAATAGTGTGTCTACCACAGGCTATATTTTTATACTCCAAGGGGGTGCATTAAGTCGGCGATCTGTAAAACAACATACGATTTCAAAATCATCAACCGAGGTAGAAATTCAATCAGTTGCTGTAGGTGTAAGCGATGCATTATGGTTGAAAGACTTGTTATTCGAATTTGCAATACAAAGAAATGTACCAATTGATATATCATGTGATAATAAAGGCGCTGTAGACTATAGTAGTAATGCTAATTTTAGTCATGCAACAAAACATATTATGGTAAAATACAATTTTATAAAAGAAAGAATTGAAATGAACCATGTAAGTGTAAAACATATTCCAGGCAAAGACATGATAGCTGATTCATTAACAAAACCAAATGATTGTAATAAATTAAATAAATTTGCACATGATGTGGGACTAGAGAAAGTAAAAATCGAATATAATGAATTTTTTAAAAGTGATAAATGAATAGTGTAACAAAATTATATTTCAGTTTCAAAGAATAATTTTTTTTTGTTTGTAATACAGTCTCAATCAAGTGGGCGTGTTAACATTGTATTGTGTATGTGTGATTGAGCCTGATGTGAGTATGTGTGCAAGTAACGAGCGCGAGCGAGCGTCGACGGCGTCGTCAATCAGTCGACACCAGAGCCTTCTATGATGAACGTCGCAAATATACAACACTACTAGTATAGTTATATATAGTCTGTCGAAGTCATTCGTTACCTTCCACGCTCTGTTCCTAGTATTCCCAAAACTCTCCCATTACAACAAAATAAATTACTAGTAAATTTCGTCATTAAAATGTACCTAACGATACAGTTGCATTACAAGCTAAAAAAAAGATACGTCAAAAAGTACATTCAACGCATACTTACTAAATTCATTTTGTTAAGTAACCGGTAGGATCACTTTATTCTTTTATAAATTAGTTTGTTATTCCTTTTTTTTTTAAATATGTGCAATTAAAGTAACGTACAATTGAAGTCAATTATCTTCGGGTATTGCAATGTTTATTGGACGTACATAACCTTTTATTTGAGAAATGAACACATAAATTTTTATGTATTCATTGACTGAAACATGTTGTTGAGAAAAAAAAAATAAAATGAGTCAGGCATCAAATCATTTTACGTTACTGTAAAGCTCAGAGTACTGCATGGCGAGTTACGGCCCTGGTAGACCTCATTTCATTTGCCCAGCCTACAATGTTGGGACAATACGGAACTGTGCAGAAGCAGAGGGAATGCGCAGTCCATGGTCTAAGTGGATAGCTCACAGGCAGATAAGCCCTTTTTCTCAAAGCTAGGGATAGCGCCTTTGTTTTAACAACGATGCGACCAATTAGTGCTTCACCACTTACTTTCCTGAAACAACCGTCTCGCACCCTCGAGTATTAATCAGCTTCAACCTATCATTTCAGACCCGCGAGAAACCGCGACTGTTTTATACTCCTCCTACTTTTTCACCAAGTTAACCCAGATTCAGAACAGAATGCAGAAGAGATTAAAACATCGAACAGGGTAGTAAGAATACAATTTTAAACTTCACAGAGAAGAGATTTAGACACTTAGAATAGTAGAGATCAGAACATTACGGAAATCATAGAATCAAGTGATAGAATAATTTAACATAACCTCCTCCAAGTTTGCAAGGGAAGCTCGAAGTTTTGGTAAAGTATTTTGTTAATAATGATTTCCGGATTACAGTAATAAATTGACCGTCGAAGGAATCCGACGATTTGATTGACACGATTAACGTGTGTCTGATTTATTTTACTTCGGATTAGCTCCGAATCAACGAACTGTTTTTCATAACACCGGCAGTAGTTACCCACAGGTAGCGGTTGACTCCTAGGGACATTTTCTAGGTAACTGTCAGCCAATAAAATTCGAACGCCTTGACGCAGGCGCATAAGGTGCGCACTTTCCTCATAGACACACGGTATATTTCTTTTTTTTTTTTTTTAATGTGTATTTGTTTTATTTTTCAGACATTTTTGTTCTAATTTTTCCTTCAAAAACTTTTGATTTGTTTGCAAAGTCCTATCAGTTTCAGATGTTTTACTCGGCCGTTTTTGAGATCATCCCGGCAGTTTGTCGGACAAACTGACTGACTCTTACTTTTCCACGATGATGAAAAGTATCGCGAAAAACAGTTTTTTTGGCTTGTTTGTTTTGATTCAACATTTTTCTCTTCGAGTACAAATCAACTAAGTCATATCTTCTACTTGAATTCTCTGTCGATAAAAGAACATGATTAGTGAAATTATTATAAGTGATGAATAGTCAACCAGTAACTTAATGAAAAATACTCCTTTCTCCAAAATCTAATTTTACGGATCTGTAGGGAATTCATTTACCAAAAAAATGGGCCCTAATGTATCAAAATTAGGCATACGATGCGATTTTATCTATAAAGAACTCGA
Organism: Neodiprion lecontei; assembly: GCF_021901455.1. Lineage (NCBI taxonomy): Eukaryota > Metazoa > Arthropoda > Insecta > Hymenoptera > Diprionidae > Neodiprion > Neodiprion lecontei. Next base: position 14,007,780 of record NC_060263.1, read on the forward strand.
TTATGGAATCTCTTCGAATTGATCAATAATTATACGATTTTACTTGAACTTTATAGTTTTTAAAAGTTTTCCCTGTGTTCAAGGTATATTGTTTCGACTAAATTCAACTCGATTAATTTCAGTTGCATTTTCAAACCTTCGTTATTTCATATTTATGTCTTTACAGCTCTTTGACTGGACTGTAGTTTGACACACCCCCGCTTGAATAATTTATTCTGGAACATCAAATCTTCGGGCTACAACTTGAGGTGATATGGCAAAAGTAGAAAAGCAAAGGGCATCGCATGTATTTCTATGAATGAAAATCATTTATTTAAATTATGAAGTGAGGTAGTTAGATCGCCTGTACAACTAATAGGCCGATTCGCAACCAGAAACGTAAATGAAAACAGAAGATACTTATGAGAAAGGAAAGTTAAAATTAAAGAATTCGACACAATATAAATAATAATAATATGGATGATGATGATGATGGTGGTGGTGGTGGTGGTGGTGGTGGTGATAAAAATAAAGATAAATTTAACAACATTTATAACGATAGTTTATCAACTAACGGTTCAAAAAATACGGTAGTGGACGATAGTTAGCGCTTAATGCTTATCGCATTTTATGTGTACATAACATACATCAAGAATATGCATACAGAGATATATACTTACATTTAAAAATCCAAACAATAATCGCAAATAATGTTGTAGTTGTACTTATATGGGTATATATATCACGTGTATTCCTACATGCATTTGCGTATGTATGCATATGGAATTGATTATATTTTTTACTCATTTACTCGCGAGTCCTAATTTAATTTATCATTACATATCTACAAAGTAATTCGTTCCTTTCATTTACGAACCACGGCGATTTCAACAACTGTACAATATGTGTCCGATATGTTTTATATGTTCCGTTAATTCAATTCGTAATCGTACGCGATTTGCCAAATACGTGTATTACCTCAGCAAAAAATTGTGTATGAACTTTGGGATGACTATATGGCATAATATTATATAGAGCATAACGCCTACCGGTAGCAAAGAAGTACAAGGATAATTCGGGAAAGTATGTAGCTCCCAAAAGCCAACATCGATGTAGTAAAGGTACCACAAGAATTGCCTGTACTTAAAAGCGACTCGTCGCATTTTATAAGCGAACGAAAATCATGAAATATCCACAAGCTTGCATAAATTAAGAATTGTGGTCCTATTAGCACAGCACAAATTTTGTCTGAAGTTTTCTATATTACATACAATGTGAGATAGAAAAGATCGAAGAACCGATTTCTTTAACCCTAGTTGTCACAAGAGCACCTGAAAATTACGGAATACCACAAATTTGTGCAATTTGCCGATTCAAACGAATACAAGTCGTGACTCAATGAACACATTTTGCTGCTGGATTTTGTTTTCAATTGTGAAATATTGTTCGGCATGTGAAGAGACAATGAATCATTAAACAAGCGGGCACAAACTCTATCATAATAGTATATAGTCAGCGGTGCCTTCTTGCAACTCAAGTCAAAGCAAGTTATTGATAATAATGGCGATAGAGAAAAGACAAAAGTAAAAAATAAAAATAAACAAGCGGGACGCGTCGAATATAAAAAATATAAAAAATATAGAAACGGATCATTTTTTTCGCATCAGTCTACAGTCATCCTTTTTGTTAAGATAAAATTTTTGGATTAAGCTGGAAATCGTTTAATCATACCATTACTCAATAGTCAGAGAACCTCGCAATCTCTTTTAATACTTGATACGTAACAAATTGTCCAGGTCATTGTGGTTCAATTATTCCGAGTATGCAGGGGCTATTAGAAATTTATTTTTATTAATCTATGACCCTGAAAATATCTACAGTAACTGCTTCGATTCAGGAGCACGTTACATTTGGGATACACTCCGATAGGCTTTCAAGTTTTCATTTTACAGAGTACGCATTGTATTCCGAGACTTGGCGGCTACCATTGCGCAGATAACGCAACACCGTCCTTCTCCATACCCTTTTACTACAAAATACGGACACGCCTTTCCAAGTATTATCTAATTATACAAATATATTTACAGCAGGATGAGGAGTATATCAAATTTATATGTCAGTTGTACTATAGTTATGAATTTAAATGAAGATGAAAAACAATCGGTCAC